>NC_086124.1:25430864-25573364 GCF_963921235.1 Mobula hypostoma | reverse complement strand
GGTGGTGACAGAGGACCCCCAGGACATGAACGATATTCCCAAACCTCTCTGGGAACTGTCCTGCTGACACTCAGTGACGTCTCCCACTTGCTGCCCCGCTCTGTCTGAGGGAAACATTCTGTCTGGGGTAGCCCTCACATGCTGCGCTGTCCTGAGGGAGGCAGATCCAGGGAGAAAGGTCCTGGGCGGATACCAAGCTGGCCCGCCCTCAATAATTCCCCAATCTGACTCTGACCGTCCCTCCTGCAGAACTCCGGAACGGACAGTGAACCCACACGTGGGAAAGGGGTACGCCAGCCAGTCAACAGTGACGTGCGTCACCCTTGCTCGTCTCTCTCCAAACAGGAACCCACAGAGCTACGGGAGCTGTCCACAGTAGCACCCTGCACCACCCCTCGCTTTGCCATGTCAGAGCGCATCCCGGGATGTTGCCACATTGACTTACACCGCTCTGCACACCAGGCAACCCTCCACCCCGCTAAACCCTGCCTTCAACAGGACCGCAGGAGTGCCTCAAAAACAGTGCCAGTGCGATATGTAATCAGGCTTTCCCAGCCTCCATCCAAGCACAACACAGTTACCAGCAGACATCTCACTCATATGGGAGTGCGTGCTGGGATGGTGAGGAGACAGCTTCACTCTGTGTCTGACCCCGGGAGTGTGTGATGGGACAGTGTGGAGGGAGATTCACTCTGTGTCTGACCCCGGGAGTGTGTGATGGGACAGAGTGGAGGGAGTTTCACTCTGTGTCTGACCCCGGGAGTGTGAGATGGGACGGTGTGGAGGGAGATTCACTCTGTGTCTGACCCCGGGAGTGTGTGATGGGACGGTGTGGAGGGAGCTTCACTCTGTGTCTGACACTGGAAATGTGTGATGGGACGGTGTGGAGGGAGCTTCACTCTGTGTCCGACAGGAAGGTGTGGTGGGAGCTTCATTCTATGTCTGACCCCAGGAGTGAGTGATGGGACGGTGTGGAGGGAGCTTCACTCTGTATCTGACCCCGGGAGTGTGTGATGGGACGGTGTGGAGGGAGCTTCACTCTGTGTCTGACCCCGGGAGTGTGTGATGGGACGGTGTGGAGGGAGTTTCACACTGTATCAGACCCCGGGAGTGTGTGATGGGACAGTGTGGAGGGAGCTTCACTCTGTGTCTGACCCCGGGAATGTGTGATGTGTGATGGGACGGTGTGGAGGGAGTTTCACTCTGTGTCAGACCCCGGGAGTGTGTGATGGGACGGTGTGGAGGGAGCTTCACTCTGTGTCTGACTCTGGGAGTGTGTGATTCTGTTCACTTGGAGATGAGCTATGGCCTGGGTAAGAGGAGAGGGGTTAGCAGAGACCCCGCTCGGTCACGTCCAAGATGCTTTCCCCAAGCATCTCCAACTGACTCCTCCCCTTCGCAGCGGGTTACCTGCGTCAGAGAGATCCCGTAGGGAGCTGCTGAGCGCACTGCGCCTCAGACCTTCCGCCATGGCGTACGTGTCGTCCAGACTGGTCAGTGTCCCGTTCAGGGCGTCCTTCTTCAGGCTGGCGCTCTGCGACATGCTGGTGCGGATCACGCCTTTCTGCTTCTCCAGCTCAGCTGCAGCGGGAGGAGGGGTGTGGAGCAGAGGGGAGGGGGGCAGTGAGTAATGTTAGAACCCCTGGGTCAGATCCCAGCCCATACCCACTCCTGGGGATCTGATATTCTATATATAAACCTCCCCTCAACCCCTGGATAGACCCCAGCCCACAACCCACTTACAGGGATCTGATATTCTATATATAAAGCACTCCCCATACCCCTGGATAGATCCCAGCCCATAATCCACTCCTGGGGATCTGATATTCTATATATAAACACACCCCCAGACCCCTGGATTAGATCCCAGCCTATAACCCACTCCTGGGGATCTGATATTCTATATATAAACCCCCTGTGCAACTACTTTGGTTGCAGTGTGGCAGGTTGCTTTGGTTGCTCTGAGACCAGAAACCGCTTCCACCTAGTGTCAGCAACCTCCTGGGTTAATAGCATATTGCCGTTTACATAACCAGGCCTGTTCTCATTGGGGAGGAGCTACGGGAGCCTGGATGCACACACACAATATTTCAGGGACAGCATCTTCCCGTCTGCCCTCAGATTTCTGATTGGATGAGGAACACTTGAACGCTACTTACTTAATTCCATTTTTTAAATATATGAGTCGTGAAGGTAAGTCTCGGCCCGATTCGTTGACTGTTTATTCACTTCCAGCCTGACCTGCTGAGCTCCCCCAGCTATGTGAATGTGTCGCTCTGGATTTCCAGCATCTCCAGAATCTCTTGTTTTTATATAACTACAACAGTCTTAGGCACATATATATATCCTAGGGCGCCTCAGACTTTTGCATGATACTGTAGTAATTTTGTGTATTGCACTGTACTGCTGCCGCAGAAAAAACTAATTTCATGACATATGTGAGTGATGATAAACCTGATTCTGATCTGGGTCTCTATTGTGGACTGAGAGTGGGAAGGGGGCAGGGAGAGGGGCCCTGACACTCCTTCCTTAACACCTTCACTGCTCCACCCTCACCATTCCATAAGTCCATAAGATATAGGAACAGCATTAGGCCATTTGGCCCATTGAGTCTGCCCTGCCACTTCATCACGGCTGATCCATTTTCCCTCTCTGCCCCAGTCTCCTGCCTTCTCACCGTATCCCTTCACGGTCTGACTAATCAAGAATCTATCAACCCCTGCCTTAAATATACATAACAACTGTTGCCTGTGACAGCGAATCCCACAGATTCACCACTCTCTGGCAAAAGAAATTCCTCCTCATCTCCGTTCTAAATGGACGTCTCACTATTCTGAGGCTGTGTCCGCTGGTTTTCCCCACCACAGTAAACATCCTCTCTGCATCCCCTCTATCAAGGCCTCTCAACATTCGATAGGTCTCAATCAGGTCACCCCTGATACTTCTGAATTCCAGTGAGTGCAGGCTGAGAGCCATCAAACATTCTTCGTATGACAAGCTTTTCAATCCCGGAATAATTTTCGTGGATCTCCTTTGAACCCTCTCCAATGTCAGCACATCCTTTCTCAAATAAAGTGCTTACAAAACTCCAAGTGAGGTCTCACCAGTGCTTTACAAACCCTCAACATTACATCCTTGCTTCTATATTCTAGTTTTCTTGAAATGAATGCTAACATTGCATTTGCTTTCCTCACCACAGACTGAACCTGCAAATTAACCTTTATGGAGTCCTAAGTCCCCTTGTACCTCAGATTTTTGAATGTTCTCTCCATTCAGAAAATAGCCTACCCTTTTATTTCTTCTACCAAAGTGCATGACCATAGACTTCCCAACACTGTATTCCATCTGCTATTTATTTCTCCATTCTCCTAATCCGTCTAAGTCCTTCCGTAGCCTCTCTACTACCTTAAAACTTATTGCCCCCTCACCAATCTTCATGTTGTCCGCAAACTTTGCCACAAGGCGTTCATTGACATACGAGGGGTGATTGATAAGTTAGTGGCCTAAGGTAGAAGGAGTCAATTTCAGAAAACCTAGCACATTTACTTTTCGACATAGTCCCTTCCTACATTTACACACTTAGTCCAGCGGTCGTGGAGCATTCGGATCTTGGACCTCCAGAAAGTGTCCACAGCAGGAGTGATTGAGAAGTTTGTGGCCTAAGGTAGAAAGAGGTGAGTTCTACAGCTCTCGTTACATGCACATGCAGTTCAACGCTTTGAGTGATTATGCAGAAAGTTTGAAGTTAATAACTCGTCTCGTTCTACCTTAGGCCACGAACTTATCAATCACCCTTGCTGTGGACACTTTCTGGAGGTCCAAGATCCGTATGCTCCACGACCGCTGGACTATGTGTGTAGATGTAGGACGGGACTATGTTGAAAAGTAAATGTGCTAGGTTTTCTAAAATTGACTCCTTCTACCTTAGGCCACAAACTTATCAATCACCCCTGCTGTGGACACTTTCTGGAGGTCCATGATCCATATGCTCCACAACCGCTGGACTAAGTGTGTAGATGTAGGAGGGGACTATGTTGAAAAGTAAATGTGCTAGGTTTTCTGAAATTGACCCCTTCTACCTTAGGCCACGGACTTGTCAATCATCCCTCGTATAATGTAAAAAGAATCGGTCCCAACACTGACCTTCTAGTCACCAGAAGCCAACCAGAAAACACTCCCTTTATTCTTGCTCTTTGTCTGCTGCCAATCGATCACTGCTTTATCTATGCTAGAATCTTTCCTGTAATACCATGGGCTCGTCGCTTGTTAAGCGGCCTCGTGTGGCACCTTGTCAAAGGCCTTGTGAAAATCCAAGCTCGCAACATCAACCAATTCTCCTTTGTCTATCCTGCTTATTATTGCTTCAAAGAATTCCAACAGATTTGTCAGGCAAGATTTTCCCTTGAGGAAACCATGCTGACTACAATCTATTTTATCACGTGTCTCAAGGACCCTGAGACCTCATTCTAAATAACTGACTTCAACACATTTCCAACCACTGAGGTCAGACTAACCGGCCTACAGTTTCTTTCCTTCTGCCTCTGTCCATTCTTGAAGAGTAGAATGACATTTGCAATTTTCCAATCTTCTGGAATCTAGTGATTCTTGAAAATGATTACCAATGCCTTCACAATCTCTTCAGCCACCTCTTTCAGGAACCTGGGGTGTACACCACCTGGTCCAGGTGACTTATCTACCTTCATACCTTTCAGCTTCCCAAGAACCTACTCCCTAGTAATGGTAACTTCACACACTTCAGTCTCCTGCCACTCTCGAACTTCCAGCATGCTGGTAGTGTCTTACACAGTGAAGACTGATGCAAAATACTTCAACAGTTCATCCCCCATTACTATCTCTCCACCATCGTTTACCAACTGTCCGATATCCACTCGCAGGAGACAGAGAGACAGTTCTCTTTTGCACTTTATGTATCTGAAGAAACTTGAGGTACCCTCTTTAATTTTGATGGCTACCTTACCTTCGAATTGCAACTTTTCCTAAATAATGTCTTCAGTTGCTTTCTGTTGGTTTTCAAAAGCTTCCCAATCCTCTAACTTCCCACTAATTTTTGCTCTATTATATGCCCCCTCTTTTGGCTTTTACGTTGGCTTTAACTTCTCTTGTTAGCCACGGTTGTGTCATCTTGCCTTTGGTATACTTCTTCCTCTTTAGGATGTATATATCCTGCACCTCCTGAATTACTTTCAGAAATTCCAGCCATTGCTACTCTGCTGTCATCCCTGCCAGTGTTCTTTCCCAATGAATTTTGGCCAGCTCCTCTCTCATGCCTCTATAATTCCCTTTATACCACTGTAATACTGATACATCTGACTTTAGAATTTCAGGCTGAATTCTATCATATTATGGTCACTCTACTCCTAAGGGTTCCTTTACCTTAAGCTCTCTAATCAATTCCAGTTCATTGCATAACACCCAATCCGGACTAGCTGATCCCCTAGTGGGTTCAGCCATAAAAAGCATCTCGTGGGCACTTTAGAAATTCCCCTGCTTGGTATCCAGTACCAATCTGATTTTCCCAATCTACCCGAATACAGAAATTCCCAACATCCTTCGTTCCCTGCCAGATTTACAAACTTGCCCTCCACTCCATGTTGACAAATACAGTACTGTCCAAAGGTCTTAGGCATATTAGCTAGATATCTGTGCTTAAGACTTTTGCACATTTGTGATAATACATCTGATTGGGATTCTGATTTGGTCATTTGGGCAACAAAGTCGTCCCGAGTGCTTCAGGTTTGGTCTTTATGCTGTGGTGATCTCAGCTGCGATTCCTCTATCCCAGGCTCCCCCACCACCTCACCTCACTGCCCTCTCTTCCCGGGAATGACCTCTCTGTCTCCTGCAATCCAGCGTTTCTGATGGGGTTGAGAGGGATAATAAATCAGCCAGAATGGAATAGCGGGGCAGAATCAAATTGGCTGACTGGCCCAATTCTGTTCCTACGCCTTTTGACCGTGGCTGACCACAACTCCTCTCCTGTGCCAGCACCCTAATTGCTCAATCTTTCCAATATTTATCCGTTTCCACATTAATTACATATTGATTTATTGAGATAGAGCTTGGAATAGGCCCATCTAGCCCTCTGGGCTGCAGTCCCCGATATAATCTGAGCCTAATCACAGGACAGTTTCCAATTAACCTACCAACCGGTCAGTCTTTGGACTGTGGGAGGAAACCCATGCGGTCACGGGGAGAACGTACAAACTCCTTACAGGCGGTGGCGGGAATTGAACCTGGATTGCTGGTACCGTAAAGCGTTGTGTTAATCACTACGCTGCCGTGCCACCCAAAAAAATAAAGAGCTGGCCTTCACCACCGTTTAGATCAGGGGTTCCCAGCTGTTTCTATGCCATGAGCCCTGACCCCCATTGACCGAAGGGTCCGTGGACCCAGGGTTGGGAACCCCTGGTCTGGAGAACCAATGCCCTCGGAGACAGGTTTCGACCTGCCTCAGTTTTAAATGACCTGCTACATACTGTTGTAAACACAAGAGATTCTGCAGATGCTGGAAATCCAGGGCCACACACACAGAATGCTGGAGGAACTCAGCAGGTCAGGCAGCATCTATGGAAAAGAGTAAGCAGATGACGTTTCGGGCCGAGACCCTTCTTCAGGGGGCAGTGGTGATTGTCCCTCAGCATCACCCTTGGGATTAAGGTTACCTCTTGTTCCTCTAAACCCCAAGGCATCCAAACCCAAGACAGGACACCTTCTCATCACACTCATCAGTGCCAGGGTCTGGACCGTCCCCTGTCCAGAGGAGCGGTGGGTGGGGGGAGAGTTGAGTGCTTACATTCCACGCGATATTTCTCCATCTCCTGAACTTCGGCCACGGACTCGCGCAGATCGCTGGCGAACCTCGTGCGGTCCTGGACGCTGGGGGCATTGAATATGATCAGAATCTTCTTCTCGGCGCTGGGAATGGAGGAGGCCAACTTGATCCCATGGGGATAGTCTGTCAGGGAAAGAGGAGACGGCAGGGTGATTGACTTTAAAACCTTAAGAAAAAAGGGTGGGGCTATAATACCAGACAGGGCTCTTTGCCCAACAGAAACATAGCCTCCCAGCCACAGCCAACATGCCCACCCTTGCCCACGGCCAACATGCCCACCCTTGCCCAAAGCTAACATGCCCACCCTTGCCCACGGCTGACATGCCCGCCCTTGCCCAAAGCCAATAAGCAACTTTTGCTCACAGCCAACCTGGCCACCTTTTCTCTGCAGCCAATATGTCTGCTCAGGCCACAGCGGATATGGTCATGCTTGCCCACAATATCACAGCCGGCATTGTCAAGGCACAGTACTGTGCAAAAGTTTCAGGCATATATACAGCTAGAGTGCCTGACTTTTGCACAATACTGTAGCAATTTTCTGTATTGCACTGTACTGCTGCTGCAGCAAAAAAAAAATCAAATTTCATGACATAAATGAGTGATGATAAATCTGATTCTGATCTGGGTATCTATTGTGGACTGTAGGGAGGGGGCAGGGAGAGGGGAATCATGGTTGGGAAGGGGGAAGGAAGAGGGGAACACCAGAGAGACATTCTGTAATGAACAATAAACCAATTGTTTGGAATTGTTTGGTGTCCCAGGGCTGGGTGTGTCTGCCCACACACTACCCCTCCCTCCCCTTTGACACTCAACAGACAATAGACGATAGGTGCAGGAGTAGGCCATTCAGCCCTTTGAGCCAGCACCGCCATTCACTGTGATCATGGCTGATCATCCACAATCAGTACCCTTTTCCTGCCTTCTCCCCATATCCCTTCACTCCGCTATCTTTAAGAGCTCTATCTAACTCTTTTTTAAAAGAATCCATAGAATTGGCCTCCACTGCCTTCTGAGGCAGAGCATTCCACAGAACCACAACCCTCTGTGTGAAAGTTTTTCCTCAACTCCGTTCTATATTGTCTACCCCTTATTCTTAAACTGTGGCCTCTGGTTCTGGACTCCCCCAACATCAGGAACATGATTCCTGCCTCTAGCGTGTCCAATCCCTTAATAATCTTATATATTTCAATCAGATCCCCTCTCATCCTTCTAAATTCCAGTGTATACAACCCCAGTCGCTCCAACCTTTCAACATATGACAGTCCCGCCATCCAGGGAATTAACCTCGTGAACCTACGCTGCACTCCCTCAATAGCTAGAATGTCCTTCCTCAAATTTGGAGACCAAAACTGTACACAATATTCCAGGTGTGGTCTCACCAGGGCCCTGTACAGCTGCAGAAGGACCTCTTTGCTCCTATACTCAATTCCCCTTGTTATGAAGGCCAGCATGCCATTAGCTTTCTTCACTGCCTGCTGTACCTGCATGCTTACTTTCAGTGACTGATGAACAAGGACACCTAGATCTCATTGCGCTTCCCCTTTTCCTAACTTGACACCATTCAGATAGTAACCTGCCTTCCTGTTCTTGCCACCAAAGTGGATAGCCTCACATTTATCCACATTAAACTGCATCTGCCATGCATCTGCCCACTCACCCAATCTGTCCAAGTTACCCTGCATTCTCATAACATCCTCCTCACATTTCACACTGTCACCCAACTTTGTGTCATCTGCAAATTTGCTAATGTTACTTTTAATCCCTTCATCTAAATCATTAATGTATATTGTAAATAGCTGCGGTCCCAGCACCGAGCCTTGCGGTACCCACTAGTCACTGTCTGCCATTCTGAAAAGGACCCATTAATCCCTACTCTTTGTTTCCTGTCTGCCAACCAATTTTCTATCCATATCAGTACCCTACCCCCAATACTATTTGCTCTAATTTTGCACACTAACCTCCTATGAGGGACCTTATCAAAGGCTTTTTGAAAGTCCAGGTACAGTACATCCACTGGCTTTCTCATGTCCAGTTTCATAGTCACACTCTCAAAAAACTCCAGAAGTTTAGTCAAGCATGACTTCCCCTTTGTAAATCCATGCTGACTCTGACCTGTCCTGCCAGTGCTATCCAAATATGCCGCTATTACATCTTTTATAATTGATTCCAGCATCTTCCTCACCACTGATGTCAGACTAACTGGTCTATAATTCCCTGTTTTCTCTCTCCCTCCTTTCTTAAAAAGTGGGATAACATTAGCTACCCTCCAACCTGCAGGAACTGATCCTGAATCGATAGAACATTGGAAAATGATTACCAATGCGACCACGATTTTTAGAGCCACCTCCGTAAGTTCCTTGGGATGCAGACCATCAGGCCCTGGGGATTTACCAACTTTCAGTCCCATCAGTTTACCCAACACCATTTTCTGCGTGATGTGAATTTCCTTCAGGTCCTCTGTTACCCTCGGTCCTCTGGCCACTATTACATCTGGGAGATTGTTTGTGTCTTCCCTAGTGAAGACAGATCCAAAGTACCCGTTCAGCTCGTCTGCCATTTCCTTGTTCCCCATAATAATTTCACCCGCTTCAGTCCTCAGGGGCCCAACTTTGGTCTTAACTAATTTTTTCCTCTTCACATACCTAAAGGAGCTTTTACTATCCTCCTTTATATTTTTGGCTTTTTCTGTCACCTGTTCCACACCCCTCCTGCAGTGTTCCACCCTTGCCATTCCCAGTATTCTTTGCTCCCACCGATATAAACTCGCTCTCCGCTCCACATTGATAAATACAGTCCTGTGCAAACGGCCGAGGCACCCTAGCTATAGATATGGGCCTAAGACTTTTGCACAGAACTGTAGCACACAGCGAACATGGCCACACGTGCCCACACCCAACATGTCTGCCTTGCCTATGACAAATGGTTCATTTAACTGCCAACCGAATGCCCCCCTCACCCACAGCCAACACACAATACTCCAAATCAGGCCTCACCAATATCTTATACAGTTTCAGTAGAACATTCCACCTCCTGTATTTAATACTATGATTTATGAAGACCAATGTGCCAAAGGCTTTCCTTACGAGCTTTGCTCCCTGTGACACCACTTTCAACGAATTATGGATCTGTATTCCCAGATCCTTCTGTTCTACCACACTCCTCAGTGCCCTACCGCTCACTGCCTCGGGAGACCGCACTCCCTGCTGATGGATTAGACTGTTTGTTACTTTCTTTGCAGTTTAACAATTAAATATCTGCTTGTATTTGTTTAAATAGCTACCTATACACACGGAATTGGTTAGTGTGGTTCTTAGTGGTCACAGAATGTATATGCAAATGTTTAGAGTGCCCCCTAGTGGTTACAATTCTGTATGATTCGGGAAGCTCTGGTGCTGCATGATTTGAACAGGGGTTTCCAATTGGTTGACTCTTATCTACAAATATGAATGCAAGGTTGCTTATCTGTGGAGTATATAAAGAGCTGACCACACAGCGACACCACCTTTTTCTCCTGTTTTGCTTCTCTCTCCCTTCGCTCACCTGCCCGCTCTTGTTACTGTCTGCTTCCCGCCCTCTCTACTCTATTGACGCTCAATAAAACGATCGTCAAGCAACAAGTTTTGTGCCTCTTTCTTGACTTCAGAAAGAACCTTGTATTAAAAACATCGGAATCCAACAACCACCCGTCCCCCTCTCCCTCCAGCCGAGCAGATTGGCTCTCCCTCCCAACGGGAGGAGGATACGCCTCGAGCGGGACTTACAGGCGTTCTGAAAGAGGTTAACCTTCATCTCGTGGAGGGCGAAGGACTGGCGGAAACTGTAGGTCACTGAGATCTTCTTCTTCTGAAAGACTTTGGTGACCTGGGAGAGGCAGGGAGGGGGAGACAGGTTAAACCAGGATCTGGGGGAGGGGGGGAGGTGAGAGAAAGTGTGTTTGGGGTGAGAGGGTATGAAGGGTTAAACCAGAGACAGGAAGCAGGAAGACTGGGCATCCCTTCAGAACAGAGATGAGCAGTAGTTTCTCTAGCCAGAGGGTGGTGAAACTGTGGAATTCATTGCCACAGATGGCTGTAGAGGCCAAGACATTGGGTATACTTAAAGCGGATGCGAATAGGTTCTTGATTAGTCCCGGTGTTAAAGGATATGGACAGAAACGTTAGAATGGGGTTGAGAGGGAAAATAAATCAGCCACGATAGAATGGTGGAGCTGACTCTGGTAGCCGGATGGCTTAATTCTGCTATGTGCTATGGTGTTATGTGCTAGGGGTTAGAGTGAGAGATGGGGAGATGGAAAAAGGGAGGAGGACAGAATATGGAAGGGAGGGATGGAGAGAGGGAGGGGAGTTGGAAGGGAGGGATGGAGAGAGGGAGGGGAGTTGGAAGGGAGGGGAGTTGGAAGGGAGGGATGGAGAGAGGGAGGGGAGTTGGAAGGGAGGGATGGAGACAGTGAGGGGAGTTGGAAGGGAGGGATGGAGAGGGAGGGGAGTTGGAAGGGAGGGATGGAGAGGGAGGGGACTTGGAAGGGAGGGATGGAGAGGGAGGGGAGTTGGAAGGGAGGGATGGAGACAGTGAGGGGAGTTGGAAGGGAGGGATGGAGACAGTGAGGGGAGTTGGAAGGGAGGGATGGAGAGGGAGGGGAGTTGGAAGGGAGGGATGGAGACAGTGAGGGGAGTTGGAAGGGGGGGATGGAGAGAGTGAGGGGAGTTGGAAGGGAGGGATGGAGAGGGAGGGGAGGGATGGAGACAGTGAGGGAGTTAGAAGGGAGGGATGGAGACAGTGAGGGGAGTTGGAAGGGGGGGATGGAGAGAGTGAGGTGAGTTGGAAGGAAGGGATGGAGAAGGAGGGGAGTTGGAAGGGAGGGATGGAGACAGTGAGGGGAGTTGGAAGGGAGGGATGGAGAGGGAGGGGAGTTGGAAGGGAGGGATGGAGAGGGAGGGGAGTTGGAAGGGAGGGATGGAGAGGGAGGGGAGTTGGAAGGGAGGGATGGAGAGAGTGAGGGGAGTTGGAAGGGAGGGATGGAGAGAGTGAGGGGAGTTGGAAGGGAGGGATGGAGACAGTGAGGGGAGTTGGAAGGGAGGGATGGAGACAGTGAGGGGAGTTGGAAGGGAGGGATGGAGACAGGGGAGTTGGAAGGGAGGGATGGAGAGGGAGGGGAGTTGGAAGGGAGGGATGGAGACAGTGAGGGGAGTTGGAAGGGAGGGATGGAGACAGTGGGGGGAGTTGGAAGGGAGGGATGGAGAGGGAGGGGAGTTGGAAGGGAGGGGAGTTGGAAGGGAGGGATGGAGAGAGTGAGGGGAGTTGGAAGGGAGGGATGGAGACAGTGAGGGGAGTTGGAAGGGAAGGTTTGGAGAAACCGATGGCGGGGGAGAGGGAAAGGAAGGAAGGCGAGATGGGGAAAGATAGAGGGCAGAGGAGAGCAATGAGGAGAGAGGGATGTAGCTGTGGAAAGGAGAGGATGGTCAAGACTGGAATTTATGAGAGTCAGGGGCAAGAGAGGGGCAGAGAGAGAAACGGAGCAGATGAGACAGAGAGAGAGCAGAGAGGAGAGGGAGAGAGAGCAGAGAAAGGGTGAGAGAAAGGGAGAGAATGGGTGAGAAGGACACACTTCCAAATTAAAGGCGACTCGAAGCGGCAGTTCCGATGGAAACGATCAAAGATTCCCATTTCAGCCTGCTACAGCTGAGAACCACAACTGCATCTGAGGTCTGTACTGTTAGTGACGGTGTTTTAATGTGATTAAACAATTGACCGACGGAAATAGATTGGACTGCGCCCAGCGGCTGTCCTCTTAAGACTTCGGCGGAAATGACGTTGTGCCGCTGGGTTAATGAGGTGTTTAAAAACAAAATGAGTTCTTCGACTCCCAGTTCCGACTACCTTGCTGCCAAACGTACAGTCTCTGGTAAGTTAAGCTGAAGAGCTCTGAGCTAGGGCGCTCCATCAGAGAGACACTGGGACCACTTGCATCTTTTTCTTCACGGAATCTAGGTTAACCCCTCCCGTTCCAGGTGCAATTCAGATCAACGGGTTCATTGTACGCTGCCAAGATCGGACCGCTGAGTCTTTTAAAGTCAAAGTCGAAGGCGGGGCTGAAGAGGGGTGGGCTTGCTGCATGACCAATTCCCCGTGGTGTACAAACGTGTCCTGTCCCAGTCACGCTGCCCAGGCCTGGAACACATCGGTATCGAGTGCCGTCCATTTTCCCAGCTGCAGGAGATTTCTGCGATCATCTTGGTAGCACTGTACATCCCACCTCAGGCCGAGGTCGAGCAGGCTCCAGATGATCTGAGCAATGGAATAAACGGTGTATCCTAATGCCTTCCTTGTCATTCGGGAGGATTTTAACCAGGCCAGCTCAAAAAAGTCTCTAAATAATTATTACTTGTAGTACCAGAGGAACCAACTCACTGGACCACCGTTACACTAAGATCAAGAGTGCCTACGGTGCTATTCCACGCCCTCACTGGCTGCACTTCTATTCCCCGAGTATAGGCAGAGACTGAAGACTGCAGCACCAGTAGTGAGGACCAAGAAGGTATGGACAAGGGAAGCACAGGACTGCTTTGAATCAGTGGTGTTGATCGTATTCAGGGATTCATCTTCGAACCTGGATGAGTATGCTGCAGTTGTTACCAACTTCATTAAAACCTGTGTGGATGAGTCTGTGCCTACAAAGACTCACTGTACATTCCCAAACCAAAAGCCGTGGATAAACCAGGAGGTTAGTGGTCTGCTGAGGGATAGATCTGCGGCATTTAAATCTGGTGACCCAGGTCTGTACAAGAAAAAACAGGTACGGCTTGCAGAGGGTTATTTCAAGGGCTAAGGAACAATTCTGAACGAGGCTGGAGGTGGAATCGGATGCACGCCAACTCTGGAAGATTTTGCAGGCCATTACTTCCTACAAAGCAAACCCCAACATCATGAATGGCAGCGATACTTTACTCCCAAATGAACTCAATGCCTTTTATGCCCACTTATAAAGGGAGAATATAACTACAGCTGTGAAGATCCCTGCTGTATCCGGTGACCCTGTGATCCTTGTCTCGGAGGCCAATGTCAGGCTGCCTTTCAGGAGGGTGAACCCTTGCAAGGCAGCAGGCCCCGATGGGGTACCTTGTAAGTCACTGAAAACCTGTGCCCACCAACTGGCGGGAGTATTCAAAGACATTTTGAATCTCTCACTACTACAGTCAGAAGTTCCCACCTGCTTCAAAAGGCAACAATCACACCAGTGCCCACGAAGAGCATGGTGAGTTGCCTCTATGACTATTGTCCGGTAGCGCTCACATCCACCGTGATGAAATGCTCTGAGAGGCTGGTCGTGGGCAGAATGAATTCCTGCCTCAGCAAAGACCTGGACCCACTGTAATTTGCCTATCATCACAATAGGTCTACGGTGGATGTGATCTCATTGGCTCTCCTTGAATCACCTGGACAACACAAACACCTATGTCAGGATGCTGTTCATTGACTATAGCTCAGCGTTTAACACCTTTGTTCCCACAGACCCGATCGATAAGCTACAGAACCTGGGCCTCTGTACCTCCCTTCGCTGGATCCTCGACCTCCTAACCGGAAGACCACAATTTGTGTGGATCGGAAATGACATCTCCACCTCACTGACGATCAACACTGGTGCACCTCAGCGATGTGTGCTTAGCCCACTGCTCTACTCTCCCTACACTGTGTGGCTAGGCATAGCTCAAATGCCAACTATAAATTTGCTGATGATACAACCATTGTTGGTAGAACCTGAGATGGAGATTAGAGGGTGTACAGGAGCGAGATATACCAGCTAGTTGAGTGGTGTCGCACCAACAACCTGGCACTCAATGTCAGTGAGACCAAAGAGCTGATTGTGGACTTCAGAAAGGGTAGGATGAGTGAACACAAACCAATCCTCATAGAGGGATCAGAAGTGGAGACAGTGAGCAATTTCAGGTTCCTGGGTGTCAAGATCTCTGAGGATCTGACTTGGTCCCAACATATTGACGCAGTTATAAAGGCGGCAAGAGAGCTTATATTTCATTAGGAGTTTGAGGAGATTTGGTTTGTCACCTGATACACTCGAAAATTTCTACAGACGTACCGTGGAGAGGATTCCAACAGGCTGCATCACTATCTGGTATGGTTGGGATGGGGGTACTGCACAGGGTCGAAGTAAGCTGCAGAGAGTTGTAAACTTAGCAGCTCTATCTTGGGCACTAGCTTCCGTAGTATCCGAGACATCTTCAATGAGCGGTGCCTCAAAAAGGCAAAGTCCGTCATTAAGGACACTCATCACTCAGAACGTGCCCTCTTCTCATTGCTACCATCAGGGAGGAGGTACAAAGCCTGAAAGTACACACTCAACGATTCAGGACCAGCTTCTTCCCCTCTGCCATCCCATTTCTGAATGGACATTTAATACATGAACAGTACCTCATTACTTTTTTAAAAAATTCTGTTTTCACACTACTTAATCAATTTAACTATTTAGTATACATATACTTACTGTAATTCAGCTATTTTTCTGTATTTATCATGTATTGCACTGTACTGCTGCCGTAAAGTTAACACATTTCACAACATATGCTGGTGATATTAAACCTGATTCCGAGAGACAGGGAGTGGAGGGGGAGTGGGGTGGAAGGGGTGAGGGTGAGAGGTTAGGAAGGAGAGGGGGAAGGAGGGGGAGGGGGAAAGTGAGTGAGAAAGATTGAGGGAGTGAGAGAGGGAGTGAGGGAGGGAAGGAAGGAAGGAGAGAGTGCAAAGACAGAAGTGAGAGAGAGACAGATAGAGAGAGAGAGTGCGAGCGAGCAGTGGAGTGATAGAGAAGAGAGAGACAGAGAGAGAGACAGAAAGAGAGGTAGCAGAGAGAAGCACAGAGGTGGAGAGCAGACAGCGAGGGAGAGACTCACCACGAGCAGGTCATTGAAAAGGAACACCTCTCGCTGGTGTAGACCGGGTTTCTGTGGCCTGTTTGGATCTGGGACCTCGTAGAGACGGCAGCAGCAGACCAGTCTCCGGTGGGGTAGAGACAGAACCTGGGGAGCAAATGGTCAGACATCAGTGTTCTACTTACGCTGATCTTGTGACGGGACGGTGTGGAGGGAGCTTCACTCTGTGTCTGACCCCGGGAGCGTGTGATGGGACGGTATGGAGGGAGTTTCACTCTGTGTCTGACCCCGGGAGTGTGTGATGGGATGGTGTGGAGGGAGCTTCACTCTGTGTCTGACTCTGGGAGTGTGTGATGGGACGGTGTGGAGGGAGCTTCACTCTATGTCTGACCCCGGGAGTGTGTGATGGGACAGTGTGGAGGGAGCTTCATTCTGTGTCTAACCCCAGGAGTGTGTGATGGGACGCTGTGGAGGGAGTTTTACCTTGTGTCTGACCCCGGGAGTCTGTGATGGAACGGGACGGTATGGAGGCAGTGTGTGATGGGACGGTGTGGAGGGAGCTTCACTCTGTGTCTGATCCCGGGAATGTGCAAGGGGATGCTGTAGATAGAGTTTCACTCTGTCTGACCCCAGGAGTGTGTGATGGGACAATGTACAGGGAGCTTCACTTCGTGTCTGATCCCGTGAGGTTGTGATGGGAGGGGACGGTGTGGAGGGAGTTTGTGACGGGACAGTGTGGAAGGAGTGTGTGACGGGACGTTGTGGAGGGAGTGTGTGACATGACGGTGTGGAGTCAGTGTGTGATGTGACGGAACGGTGTGGAGGGAGTGTGTGACGGGACGGTGTGGAGGGAGTGTGTGATGGGACGGCGTGGAGGGAGTGTGTGACGGGACGGCGTGGAGGGAGTGTGTGACGGGACGGCGTGGAGGGTGTGTGTGACGGGACGGCGTGGAGTCAGTGTGTGATGTGACGGAACGGCGTGGAGTCAGTGTGTGATGTGACGGAACGGTGTGGAGGGAGTGTGTGATGGGACGGTGTGGAGGGAGTGTGTGATGGGACGGTGTGGAGGGAGTGTGTGATGGGACGGTGTGGAGGGAGTGTGTGATAGGACGGTGTGGAAGCAGTGTGTGACGGGACGGTGTGGAGTCAGTGTATGATGTGACGGGACGGTGTGGCGGGAGTGTGTGACGGGACGGTGCGGAGGGAGTGTGTGACGGGACGGTGTGGAGGGAGTGTGTGACGGGACGGTGCGGAGGGAGTGTGTGATGGGACGGTGTGGAGGTAGTGTGTGACGGGACGGTGTGGAGTCAGTGTGTGATATGACAGAATGGTGTGGAGGGAGTGTGTGACGGGATGGTGTGGAGTCAGTGTGTGATGTGACGGAACGGTATGGAGGGAGTGTGTGACGGGACGGGACAGTGTGGAGGGAGTGTGTGATGGGACGGTGTGGAGTCAGTGTGTGATGTGACGGAACGGTGTGGAGGGAGTGTGTGACGGGACGGTGTGGAGGGAGTGTGTGACGGGACGGGACGGTGTGGAGGGAGTGTGTGACAGGACGGGACGGTGTGGAGGGAGTGTGTGACGGGACGGTGTGGAGTCAGTGTGTGATCGGACGGAACGGTGTGGAGGGAGCCATCACATGTGTAATCCGTGACATCAATACACTCCGCCCTTACCGGTTTCTTCCCGACAATCAGGCGCTCCACGGCTTGGACCTGGGAGACGTGGTCATCGTTTGTCCGGAGCTCCCGTTTCTGGATCCGGTGGTAGATTCCCACTAGCATATCCCGGGGAATGTCCTCCCCATTGTCCACCCCTGCAGAGCAAATAATGAGGGCACGGTGACTCGGAATTCCCACAAACTGTGCGTGGTGTCCCTGCCTCCTTCCCCCTCGCGGGCTTCTCTAAGCCAGTCTGAATGTGACACATACAAAACACTGGAGGAGCTCAGCAGGTCAGGCAGCATCCACAGAGGGGAATAAACAGTCGACGTTTCAGGCCGAGACCTTCATGAGTTCATGTGAAAGTTCTCAGTCCAAAACATTGAACCTTTGCTCACCTTATCGATCTGGCCCGACAGACTGGTGTCTAGAATTGATAATACAGTGACAGCGCACCACAACACAGAAATAGGCCCTTCAGCCCATCTAGCCTGTACTAAACAGTTTTGTCCCAGCGACCTGCGCCTGGCCCACACTCCTCCCATCCATGTACATCCAAGCTTCTCCGAAACGTTGCAATCGAACTCACATCCACCACTGGCGGCTCATTCCATGAGTGTTGAAGGTCCCCTTAAACATTTCACTGTATCCGGATCAGTGAATGAGTGTAACCCACAACGTCTCGTTCCAGTCTCGCCCAATCCCAGCCTGCTTGCATTTACCCCATCTATACCCCTCATAACTTTCTATACCTCTGTCAAATCTCTCCTCATTCTCCTATGCTCCAGGGAATAAAATCCTAAACTATTCAACCTTTCCCTGCAACTCAGACCCTCATGCCCTTGCACATTCTTGTAGATTTTCTCTGCACTCTTCCAATCTTACTGATTTCTTTCTTGGGTGTAGGTGACCAAAACTGCACACAATGCTCCAAATTCTGCCTCACTGATGCCTTATACAAACTCAACATAACATCCCATCCCCCATATTCGATACTCTGATAGATGAAGGCCAATCTGCCGAAAGCTCTCTTTGTGCCCCAACTTTCAAGGAATGATGGATCTGTATTCCCAGACTCCCCGCCACTCCTCAGTGCCTACCACTCGGTGTACGTCCTATCCTGGTGGGTCCTACTGAAGTACAACGCCTCCCCCTTTTTTCTATAATTAAAGAGACTTGTCACAAAATTAACTGCTGTGGAAGGCACAGGAATTTGCAAAATCTGTGCAAGCAGGCCGAGACGGAGAAATTCAAGATTCAAGATAGTTTAATGTCATTTCCAGTACCCCAGTGTAAAGGAGAACAAATTAATTGTTACTCTGGATATGATGCAACACAGAAAAAAACATACAAGGTAAAGGTCACAATAAAAAAAACAATAAATATAAATAAGCAAGATAGCTTGTATGAAGTACTGTACAAAAGTCTTCTGTATACGCACACACACAGCTAGGGTGCTTAAGACGTTTGCACAGTACTGTAGTAATTTTACGTATTGCACTCTACTGCTGCCGCAAAATATAAAACACATTTCACGACGTATGTGAGTGATGATAAAGCTGATTCTGATACGGGTCTCTGTTGTGGTCTGAGAGTGGGAAGGGGGCCAGGGAGAGGGGAATCATGGTTGGGAGAGGGGTGAGGGAGTGGGAAGCACCAGAGAGACATTCTGTAATGAGCAGTAAACCAACTGTTTGGAATCAGATGACCTTGCCTGGTGGCTCAGGGCTGGGTGTGTCTGCACCCTACACCACCTCCCCGTTACCCCGTCCTCCTTCTCTGCCACCTGTCCCTCACCCCTCCCGCGGTGCGCCACCCTCGCCATTCCCAACATCCTTTGCTCCCACCAGACTTGCTCTCTGCTCCACAGTGATAAATACTGTACTGTGCAAAAGTCTTGTGCACCCTAATGATAGATGTACAAGACGTTTTGCACAGTGGTGTACGAGATTGATAAAGTGACATTAGGCAGAGGAGTGTCTGTACCTAAGGTGATAAAGGAGTGGTGGTTGGGGGCGTGGAGGGGTGGGTTAGTGGCTGGCGGTTTTGATCGGCCTGACTGCTTGGGAAAAGTAACTGTCTGAGTCTGTTGGTCCTGTTACCGTGGCCTCCTCCCTGGTGAGAGTGGGACAAACAGCCCACGAGCAGGGTGCAGCTTGTTAGGATGCCAACTGTGCATCTGCAGTAGGACCTGAGTGTCGACGTGCGCGGTCCAGCTCTCTTCACCCCCTCAGTTAGCAGAGATGGCGCGGGGCTTTCCCCACTCTGCAGGATGGTAGATGGAGTTAAACCTAGGTGTCAGGTGTTGCACTAGGAGGGCAAGTGCTGGGGGAGTGTACACGGCCACCACCAGGACCGCGAGCAGCAGTGATGTGGAGCCCAAGTCCAGAAATGGCTGAACGTTACAATGCATGTAGGAGTGGGGTAAAGGAGAAGTGTACAGCATGCTTCCCTTCACGGAATATTAGAACATAGAACACTCCAGCACAGCTCAGGTCCTCCGGCGACTACGTTTTGCCAAACTTTTAACCTCTTCTCATGCTTCTCTCCCACATAACTCTCCAGTTTTCTCTCATCCAGGTGCCCACCTCGGACTCTCTTAAATGTCCCTGCTGTATCTGCCTCCACCGTCACCCCTGACAGGAAGTTCCACACACCCATCACTCTGTGTGTTACCTCTGACATCCCTCCCTATACTTTCCTGCAATCACCTTCAAAGCACAAGCAAAATGCTAGAGGGACACAGCAGGTCAGGCAGCGTCGATGGAAGTGAATAAACAGTCGATGTTTCGGGCCGAGACCCTCCTCCAGGAGTGGAAAGGAAGGGGGAAAGACGCCAGAGTAAAAGCGTGGAAGGAGGATCGCTGGAAGGTGATCGGTGACGCCAGGAGGGTAGGAAAGGTAAGGGGCTGGAGAGGAAGGAATCTGATAGGAGGTGGGGTGGACCATGGGGGGTTGGGAAGGGAAGGAGGAGGGGAACCAGAGAGAGGCGATGGGCAGATGAGGAAAAGAGGGAAGAGGCCAGAGAGGGGAATAAAAAGTTTATGAAGTATAGAAGACAGCTTAAAATTATGCTCCCCCCCCCCGTACTAGCCATTTTCATCCTGACTATCTGCTCTTATCACCCTGTACACCTCTATCAAGTCACCTCTCGTCCTCCTTCCCTCCAAAGGGAAAAACCTAGCTCAACTAACCTCTCCTCATAAGACGTGCTCTCTAACCCAGGCAGCATCCTGGTAAATCCCCTCTGCACCCTCTCTAAAGCTTCCCTATAATGAGGACAGCCAGACAGAACACAATACTCCAAGTGTGATGCTCAGTTGGGGAGTGGGGTATGAGTGTCAGGAAGTAATGTTGCAGCTCAATAAAACTTCAGTTTGGCCACATTTGGAGCGGTGTGTCCATTGAGGACTTCTTTCAACAGGCGGCGTCTATCATTAAGGACCCTCACCAGCCAGGACCTGCCCCGTTCTCATTGCTACCATCAGGGAGGAGGTACAGGAGCCTGATGACACACACTTAACGATTCAGGAACAGCTTCTTCCCCTCTGCCATCACTTTCTGATTGAACATTGAACTCATCAACACTACCTCACCACCCTCAGTTGCAATTTTTTAAACGTACTGCACTACCACAAAACAAAATGATAAGATTTAAAGATTAGCTTTATTTGTCACACGTACTGTGAAATGCGTCGTTTGTGTCCGGGGTTGTATTGGGAGGCAGCTTGGAAGTGTCGTCATGATACCGTCGCCAATATAGCAAGCCCACGACTCACTCACCCTAACCCGTCCGTCTTGGGGCGGTGAGAGGAAACCCACACGGTCACGGGGAGAACGTACAAACTCCTTACAGACGGTGGCGGGAATCGTACCCGGATCACGAGTGGCTGTCGATCATTACGCTGCCGCGCTCTCCGTGATTTCACCGCATCCGTCAGTGGTAATAAACCCAAGTCTGAGTCCGGGTCGCCTCGTTGCAGAAAGTACGTGGAAGCTTCGGAGAGGGCGCGGCAGAAGTTCACCAGGATGCTGCCCAGATTCGAGGAATACAGATCACGTGCAGGCCGAGGGGATTAACTTGTGCCCTGCTCGGCACAGCCCTGTGCAGCTCCACGGTCTTCACTCACGGACACTGATCAGGGCAGGAGAGGTGGGAAACTCAGTTCACGGTGGGGGTGGTGGGAGGCTTCAGGACCCAGGAGATGCTAGGGAGATAGGGGTTGGTCGATAACCTCTCAGTCAATGTCAGCAAAACCAAGAGCTGATTATTGACTATAGGAGGAGGAAACTGGAGGTCCATGACCCAGTCCTCATTGGGGGATTGGAGGTGGAGAGGGTCAGTAACTTTAAATTCCTTGGTCTTGGTTTCTACAGGGCACAATTGAGAGCATCCGGACTGGCTGCATCACTGCCTGGTACGGGAACTGTACTTCCCTCGATCTCAAGAGAGTGGTGCAGACAGCCCAGCGCATCTGTAGATGTGAAATTCCCACTATTCAGGACATTTACAAGGACAGGTGTGTAAAAACGACCCATAGGATCACTGGGGACCCAGGTCATCCCAACCACAATCTATTCCAGCTGCTACCATCCGGAAAGCGGTACCGCAGCATAAAAGCCAGGACCAACAGGCTCCAGGACAGCTTCTTCCACCAGGCCATCAGACTGATGAACTCACACTGACTTGAGTGTACTCTACATTACATTGACTGTTCTATTTATTATAAATTACCATGATTGCACGTTGCACATTTAGATGGAGACGAACGTAAAGATTTTTACTCCTCATGTATGTGAAAGATGTAAGAAATAAAGTCGATTCAATTCAAAAAATTCAAAGGATTTGTCCTGGGACCAGCCCAGATGAGATCAATGCCTTCTATGCTCACTTTGAGGCAGAACATGGAGGTACCTAAACAAATTCCCACAGCCCCCGATGACCCTGTGATTTCAGTCTCTGCCTCCTGCCCCACACCCCTCCCACAGCATTCCCCGCACCCTCAGCATTCCCAACATCCTTTGATCCTGCCAGATTTACACTCACTCTCTGCTCCATGTTGATAAATACAGCACTGTGCAAAAGTCTTAGGCACCCAAGATATGTATATATGTGCCTAACACTTTTGCACAGTACTGTATAGTTTTTCATAAATTCTATTATATTTCTTTATGTTCCTGTAAATGCCAGCAAGAAAATAGATCTGGAGGTAGAATATGGTGACACAAATAAATTCTGTACTAAGTTTACTCAGACCTTGACTGAGGGTTACCTCCGCCTCCCCACCCACCTCACGCCACACCCCCTCCAACAGAGACAGGCACTCACCTCGCAGGTTCTTGATGAAGTCGTCCAGTTTCATCTTGCGCTCCATCTTGACGTTGGGGCTGTACATGTCGGTGTTGAGCAGGATGATAGCGAAGGCCAGGATGAAGATGGTGTCCGGGTTGCGGAACTGACGCACCAGCGCTGGGTTGCAGATGCAGTACCGCTGGCTGGGGAGAGCGGCAGGGAGTGAGGCGTCAGACTAGACCCCCAGTGACGACAGCACAGTCCGGACCACCTGCTCTGCCCCGTCCACTGGCACGCAGGGGGCAGCAGCCCGGAGGGGGTTACAGAGACTGGGTGGTGCATCAGGGCTGGAAGGAGTCACAGAGACAGGGACGGGTGTAGGGGCCAGAGGCGTTTACAGAGACCAGGTTTAGGGGCTGGACAGGGTCAGAGACCAGGAGGAGTGTAGGGGAAGGAGGAGGTTACTGAGAGAGGGAGGAGTGTAGGGGCCAGAGGAGGTTACAGAAACAGGGAGAGGTCCCAGAATGGAGGGGGTTACAGAGACTGGGTGGGGCATTGGGGCTGGAAGGAATCACAGAGACAGGGATGGGTGTAGGGGCCAGAGGCATTTACAGAGACCAGGATTAGGGGCTGGAGGGGGTCAGAGACTGGGAGGAGTGTCAGGGACGGAGGAGGTTACTGAGAGAGGGAGAGGTCCCGGAAGGGAGGAGGTTACAGAGATGGGGAAGGGTATGGGGGAGGGAGGAGGTTACAGAGACAGGAGGAGTGTAGGGGACGGAGGAGGACGTTACTGAGAGAGGGAGGGGTGTAGGGGCCAGAGAAGGTTACAGAGACAGGGAGAGGTCCCGGAAGGGAGGGGGTTATAGAGATTGGGAAGGGTATTGGGGAGGAAGGAGGTTACAGAGACAGGAGGAGTGTGGGGGACGGGGGAGGTTAAGAAGAGAGGAGGGGTGTAGGGTCCGGAGAGGATTACAGAAATGTGGAGGAGTACAGTAGACAGAGGGCGTTACAGAACCAGGGTGTGTAAGGGAAGGTGGAGGTTACAAGGAGAGGGAGGGGTTCCGGGGCCGGAGGAGGTTACAGAGACAGGGAGGTGTGTAGGGGAGGGAGGAGGTTAAAAAGAGAGGGGTGTTGGGGCACCAGATGGGGAGGGATGTAGAGGCCGGAGAGGATTACAGGGATGGGGAGGAGTACAGTGGACAGGGAGGGCTGTAGGGTCTGGGGCGGTTATAGATGGGGAGGTGATGGTGGGGACTGCAGGCATGTTTGCCAGGTGGTGGATGAGGAGCTGTCCTGTGGGAAGTGGGTGGGGACGGAGACCAACCGGGTGGGGGCCACCCACCTGAAGGATTCGATGAGCCGCTCCACCTTCTGCGCCTCGCCCTGCACGCGGATGTGAGCCTGGAACTTGCGCAGCGCCTCGTCCAGCTCCATCCCGCCAAAGTCCATCTCATCCACCACACAGCTGAGGGGGCAAAGGAGAGACGAGGGATTAATCGCGCGCACGTGTGTGTGTGTGTGTGTGTGTGTGTGTGTGTGTGTGCATGCACGTATATCTGTGTAGCAGATGGGGGTAGGGGGAGGGCAGCCAGTTTAGCCAGCCGCTGAAAACTCTTGGTGCCATGTAGCTGAGCAGTCAAATCTGGAGGTGACTGCTGTGTCCGGTGGGGAGGGTAAAATGGACAGTGTCGGATTATTGTAACAATTGACCATCAGTAGGGATTTGGTGTGCTGTACGTGTCTGTGGTCCTGAGGTGTATGTGTCTGCAGATGGCTGCGGTTTGGGGTTACAGACATCTCGAGCTATGATCACTGGGCAGTGACGGGGAGTAGGAAACCTGTCTGACTTTTCCCCCCGTATCTCTCTCTCCCTCTGTCCCTTTCTCTTTCTATCACTCTTCATTCCCTCTCTCTCTAACCCAGGGGTCATGGGACAGTGTTGGGGAGCAGGAACCATACCTGATTCCCCCACCTCTCTCTTTCTCCCCCTCTCCCCTTCTCTATCTCTCCACCCTCTCCATCTCTCTCTACCCCCTTCACTCTAACCCAGTGGCCTCTGGGCATTGATGGGGAGCAGGAACCCTGACTGATTCCTGCACCTCCCCCTCTCCATTTCTCTCTGCCGCTCTCTCCTTGTCCAATTCGCTCTCCCTCTCTCTGTCCATCCCTCTCTCTCTCTCTCTATAACCCAGGGGTCACTGGGCAGTCGGCCATCTCTCTCTCTCTAACCCAGGGGTCACTGGGCAGTCGGTCACCTCTCGCTCTCTCTCACTCAGGAAGTGCAAATGCCATCTTGAAGGAAAACTGGGTGGGGAGGGTAAGGATTGAGAAGGGTTTTGAGAGGTGAGGGAGCGGCGAGAGTAGGGAAGTGCAAAGGTCAGAGAACGGTTTTGTAATATTGACT
This sequence comes from Mobula hypostoma, assembly GCF_963921235.1. Taxonomy (NCBI): domain Eukaryota; kingdom Metazoa; phylum Chordata; class Chondrichthyes; order Myliobatiformes; family Myliobatidae; genus Mobula; species Mobula hypostoma. The sequence continues at coordinate 25,548,271 of NC_086124.1, read as the reverse complement.
CCGTCCCTCTCCCCCACAAACCCTGCCCAACCTGATGAGTGTTTCCAGTTAAGGCTACTCACCAGTCGAGACGACGTTGAACTGTGGTCTCCGACGAGATTGTGGCTCAGAGGGGTGTTTCTTTTAAGTTTATAGGGATGGTTTTAGTGAGGGAAAGCGGAGTTAAGGGTCAGGCTGGGGTTTAGGGACAGGGGTGTGGAGGGGTTAGGGGCCAGGCTTCCGCTCCGTGTTCACAGGTGTGGATTGGTTAATTGATAAATCTGTTTTAGTTGCATTTCTTTAAGTTTGTAGGGCTGATTTGGGGACAGAGAGGGAAGTTGGTGTCATGTTAGGGTTTACAGACAGGGATTTGGGGGAGTTAGAGGTCAGTTTAGGGTTTAGGGACGGGGATGTAGCAGAGTCAGGAATCAGGCCTCCACTATGCGCTCCGTGTTCGAAGTCCAGTGACGTGGATGGGCAATGGAGGGCATCCAGAGGCCACACCTCCAATCCACGCTCGAAGGCCAGCGACATGGTTGGGTGATGAAGGACATCCACAGGTGCTAGGCTCTCCCAGGCCAGCGGGTCCCAAGATCGGATGTAGGATGCAGGAGGTCTGGTGGATTGGCAAGTCCAGAGTTCAGGGTCTCGTCATAGGGTAGTCCGGGGTTCGATAGTAAAGATTGAAGCCCGAATGTCTATTAGATATCCAGAGGCCGAAGCCTGGAGGCCCGAAGGCCTAAGCTGGAAGCTGGAGGCCCGAAGGCCTGACCTGGGTTTGGAGGACTGTATGTGTGGGCAGGTGGGAGGGAGGAAATGCACTTGCTTTGCCGTTGTCATTTATTGCTTGTTGTGTTCTGCTGAACATTGTGGGCAGGCTATGTGGCGACACTTGTGGGACTGTCCCCAGGACATCCTGAGGTTATATTCGTTGCTAACGCAAATGGCACATTTCGGTGCATGTTTCAACATACGTTTGATTAGTACACTCAGCGGCCACTTTGTTCGGTACCCCTGTACGTTTATATAAATATCTAATCAGCCAATCATGTGGCAGCAAGTCAATGCATAAAAGATGCAGGCAAGGTCAACAGGTTCAGTTGTTGTTCAGACCAAACATCAGAATGGGGAAGAAATGTGACTTTGACCGTGAAATGATTGCTGGTGCCAGATGGGGTGGTTTGAGTATCTCAGAAGCTGCTGATCCCCTGGGATTTTCACTCACAACAGTCTCTGCAGGTTACAGAGAATGGTGCAAAAAAAACCCAACAAAAAACATCCAGTGAGGGGCAGTTTTGTGGGTGAAAATGCTTGTTAATGAGAGGTCAGAGGAGAATGGCCAGACTGGTTCAAGCTGACAGGAAGGCGACAGTAGCTCAAATAACAGTGGTGTGCAGAGGAGCATCTCTGAACGCATAACACGTCAAACCTTGAAGGGGATGGGCAACAGCGGCAGAAGACCACGAGCACTGGGACATACCCAATAAAGAGGCCACTGAGTTGAAATCTCAATCTTTTGTTTTGGAGGAGAGGCGGAGGAGTGGGGAGGGGCTCGGCGCGGGCGAGGCGGGGAGGGTTTGCGGAGGTGGCGGACTCACTCCAGCACGTCGCGGTTGAATTGTTTTTGCCGGTTGCCCAGAAACTCGCCGATCATCTGTCGACTCAGCCCCTTGCGCTCGAGGATAAAGCGGGCGACTCCCACCGGCGTATCCGCCACAAAGCCCCTCTCAATCAAGTACTGAATCCCCTTCTCGGGTTTCCTGCCCCAGACAAGTGAGAGGGAAGTGGGGTTAGGACACAGTGGAGGGCGTAACGCACATCCAAATTCTAAGCCCCCATTGTGCCTCCCTGTCTCCTGCTGACCACCAATGCCTGGGTCCCTTCAGCAGAGTATGGAATCTCACCGCGCAGACTCACGACTTCCAATAGATGGGGCCGGCTATCCCCAAGCGCTGAAGCACCGTGCATCACCCCCAGAGCTCGATAGGGACACAAGAAGTACTGTCTGCTCTCTCAGGCTTGTGGAGGGAGGAGGGAATAGAGATAGAGATGGAGATGGAGACAGAGACAGAGAGGCAGAGAGAGAGAGAGAGAGACACGGCGGAAAGAGAGAGAGACGGGGAGAGGGAGAGAGAGAGAGAGACTGGGGGAGGAAGAGAGAGAGACTGGGGGAGGAAGCGAGAGACAGGGAGAGAGAGAGAGAGAGACTGGGAGGGAGGGAGAGAAGGGGAGGGAGGTAGAGACAGGGAGAGAGAGAGACTGGGGGGAGGGATAGACGGGGGAGAGGGAGAGACAGGGAGAGGGAGAGAGAGAGAGTGTGACGGGGAGGGGGAGGGAGAGACGGAGTTAGAGATGGACAGTGTGTGTGAATGAAAGCAAAGAGCAAGTGAGAGATGTAGAAGATGCAGAGAGAGAGCAGAGGTTCAAGAGGTAGAGGTAGAGAGGGAAACAGAGAGAGAGAGAGAAAGAGAGAGAGAGAGAGAGAGAGACAGAGACAGAGAGACAGACACAGACAGAGAGAGACAGAGACAGTGAGCGGGGGATTTTAGAGAGAAACACAGAGGTAGAGAAGTAGCTTCGATAGAGAGATAGAGGTAAAGGGATAGAGAGAGAGAAGGAATGGATGAATGGACCTGCAGACCAGTGGTGCCCCACCCAGGTGGACTGTACACACCCCCGACCACACATGCAGACGTGCAGACCGCAGAGGCGCCCCGGACCCCGTGCTCACGTACTTGTTGAAGAGGTTGAGGCCGATTCGGTACTGGCGGCGCTGGAAGACGTCGTTGTTGAGGGTTGGCGAGTCCCAGCTGTGTCGGGTCTCGCGCAGGTAGGTCTGGGGGCAGGTGGGCGCCTCGGGCAGGCTGTCCCGCGACGACGAGCCCGTGCTGCAGTTGATGGTCTCGTTGGAGTTCAGCGTGCTGTCCAGGCTGTCGTTCTCGCCGTCCGAGAGCTCGGCCTCGGCCTTGCCGTCGCGGCTGGCCTCGCCGGGAGGGTCGAGGCGGCGGGGGGCGGGCGGCGGGGGAGGCGGCGGCGGGGGAGGAGGGGGAGGCGGCGGGGGAGGAGGGTGGTGGATGGGCACGGGCAGGGGCAGGGGCAGGGGCGGCAGCGGGGGCTGCGCCTCGGCCTCGTAGGCCAGCTGCCGGCCCAGCGAGCCGCGCTCCGAGCGGTCGCTCATGTCCACCGAGCTGTCGCTGGGCGGCTCGATGGTGAGCAGGGGCAAGTGGGCGGCCCGCTTGCGGTAGTCGCGGCATTCGGCGCAGGCGGCTGGCCGCCGGCCGCCCGGCTCGGGGGCCTCCGACTCCCGGGGGGACGCTGCCCAGGGCTCCGAGGGGGCCGGGGAGGCGGGGGCCGAGCGGGCGCCCTCCCCTTCCTCCAGGTACAGGGTAACGTCACTGTAGCTGGTGGTGGAGTCCTCAGCCTTCACCCGCCTGGCCTCGGTCCGGCTCTCCTCATCCTCCTCCTCCTCCTCGTCCTCCTCCTCCTCCTCCTCCTCTTCCTCATCCACCTCCTCCTCCCCCCGGCGCTCCCGGCCCAGCGCGTCGTCAATGGAGTCGGCGAGCGAGCGGACTTGCTTGGAGAAGACCTCCTCCAGCTCGGTGATCTCGTTGGTGAGGTCGCTGGAGGCCGTGGTGGAGCCGCCCTCCTGGAACTGGTCGCTGCGCTCGGAGTGGCTGCGGGAGCCGAGCCCCCGGCTCACCGCCGACATGGCCGGCCCAGGCCCGGGCCCCGGCCCCATCGCCATCGTCGCCATCATCCCCCGGCCCTCGAAGCAGCCGCCGTGGCCCTGCTCGTACTCCTCGAACGAGTACTGCATCCGCATGTTCGACAGCACGATGCGGCGCGACATGCGGCTCTCGCTCAGCGAGCTGCGGAGGCGCTCGAAGTTCTTGTTCATGCGGTACTGCCGGAAGGCTGTCTGGATGGTGCGGGCTGCCCGGCGGCTCAGGAAGTAGCCGCCATACTTCCTCTCCAGCATCTCCACCTGGGGGGGGGGGAGAGGGAGCGGGGGAGAGGGAAGGGGGGAGGGGGAAAGGGGGAGAGGGAAGGGGGGAGGGGGAAAGGGGGAGAGGGAAGGGGGAGGGGGAACATGGGGGAGAGGGGAAGGGGGAGAGGGGAAAGGGGAGAGGGAGCGGGGGAGAGGGAAGGGGGAGAGGGGAAGGGGAGGGGGGAAGGGGGAGGGGGAGGGGGAGGAGGGAAGGGGAGGAGGGGAGGGGAGGGGAGGGGAGGAGGGGAGGGGAGGAGGGGAGGGGAGGAGGGGAGGGGAGGAGGGGAGGGGAGGAGGGGAGGGGAGGGGTATATGGGAGGGAGGGAGAGGGTGGAGGAAGAGGGAGAGAGGGTCGTAGTTAGCAACAAGACTGGGTCGAGGGGTGTCACCGTGGAGAGCATGTTTGTGAATCTGGCGGGAGCAAGGGATGTTGGGAACGGTGAGATGGAGCACCGCGGGATGGGTGTGGGACAGATGGCAGAGAAGGAATGCCGGGGTGGCGGAGTGTCGTGGATGCAAACACACCCAGCCCTGAGACTCAAGACAGGGTCATTAGATTCCAAACAATTGGTTTATTGATCATCACAGAATGTCCTTCTGGTGCTTCCTGCTCCCTCCCCTCTCCCTTCTCATTTACCCAACCATGATTCCCCCCTCCCTCTCTCAGTCCACAATAGAGTGTCTGCATTAATCAGGATTTTGAGGAGATTTGGTATATCTGCGAAGACTCTCAGCAAATCTCTGCCGATGTGTGGTGGAGAGCGTGCTGACTGCTATGGAAGGGCCACTGCACGGGATCGAGCACGTCTTCAAAAGGCGATGCCTCAGAAAGGTGACATCCGTCATTAAGGACCCCCCACCACTCAGGATATGCTCTGTTCTCATCAGGGAGGAGGTACAGAAGCCTCAAAACACACATTCAACGATTCAGGAACATCTTCGTCCCCTCTGCCGTCAGACTTTTGAACAGACAATAAGCCCATGAACACTACCTCAGTATATCTGCTCTCTTTTTGCATACTTATTTAATCTAATTTTTAATCTCTTTCTTATCATAATTTCGCAGTTATTGTGTAAATAACACTATTCTTTGCATTTCTGGTCAGATGCTAACTGCATTTCATGGGCTTTGTATCTGTACTCGGCACAATGACAATAAAGTTGAATCTAATCTAATCATAATTTATAGTTATTTAATATGTAAAGCGATATACTGCTGCCGCAAAACAACACATTTTACAACATGTCAGTGATAATAAACCCGACTGGCTCAACCTCTCAGGGAGGCCAAAGACATGGAGACACAACATAGAAACGGGCCCCGTTGGCCTAACCTGGTCCCCTTAGAAGTAGAACTTTTGATCCCTGATTTGATTTTGAGAGAAAGTGGGGCTCTTTTGCTAGATATTATCATTTAATTTGAATCAATTTACATGGTTTCCTTCCAATTTTATGTTATATGAATGTGATTTGGCAGTTGTTGTTTTCTTTATATATATATATATATAAAAATGATTGTAAGATGTATCGCTCCGGGAGTTGGTTCCTAATTTTTGTTTTATAGTTCGTGGGTTTTTTTTTTAGTTAGCTGGGGTTCTCTTTTTTCCTTCTGTTTTTTTATAAATTTTTTTTTCATTAGCATATATGTTTTTTTTCAGCTTTATTAATTATATATGTACTAATTTGTTGAATTTCTATATTTTATAGCTGTATAAGATTATATATTAATAAAAATATTTGAAAATTAAGTGAGTCTTTAGTCCCTCTCTTCAGCAGCCTAAGGAGAAGGTGGAGATCTGTCTCAATGACTATCACCCTGCAACACTTACATCCTCTGTGATGAAGCGTTTTGAGAGGTTGGTGACGAAGCCTGACAACTCCTGCCTGAGGAGTGACCTGGATCTGCTCCAGTTTGCCTAATGTCACAACGGGTCAACAGAAGATGCCACCTTATTGGAATTCACTCAACCCTGGAACATCTGGACAACAAACTTGTACATCAGGATGCTCTTTGACTACAGCTCGGCGTTCAATACTATTATCCACTCAAAGCTGACCAATAAGCTACAAGACCTTGGCAACTGGATCCTCAATTTTCAGTTCAGATGGGCAGCAACATCTCCACAATCTCCATCAGCACAAGTCACCACAGGGCTGAGTGCTTAGCCCCCTGCTCTACTCGCTTTACACTTATGACTGTGTGGCTAAGCACAGTTCCAATGCCATACTTAAGTTTGCTGACGACACCACTGTCATCAGATCATTACACAGTGCATTGAGGTAAAACAATAACAATGTAGAATAAAGTGTAACAGTTATGGAGAAAGTGCAGTGTATGCAGATCATAACAAAGTAGACTATGGCCTGATGAAGGGTCTTGGTAATTGTTCATTTCCTTCCATAGTTGTTGCCCTTGGTAGTGGGGTGGAGATGCGTCTCTACCAAAGGAGGTGTAAGGTGCTCCACTAGCCTGCAGGTCCCCCGGGGCAAGGTGTAGCACCTGCTTAGCCCCCTGATCAGGGTCACCTGAAGCTGTGGGAGGAGGTGGTGGATGGTCATATGAGCAGCCGGTGCAGATCACAAGTTATGTGACTACTGACACCAGGCAGATGATCTCTGAAGAGTATTGATAATGACTGGGGTCACCCGTCCTGTAAAGACACTGCCCAGAAGAAGGCGATGGCAAACCACTTCTGTAGAAAACTTTGCCAAGGACAATACCCACATTATATGACACGGCACAAAACAAACGAACTGAGCGGTAAGTGGAGAGGGCCCTTCCGGGCCTCTGAGCCGTGATGCCACAGCTACCTAACGACCCCGATTACCGAATCACGGGACAATTTACAACGACCAAGGAGCCTTTGGACAGTGGGAGGAAACTGGAGCACCCAGGGAAATCCCACACACTCCATGGGGAGAACATACAGAACGGAGTCAGAAATGAACTCCGAACACCAAGCTGTATCAGCGCTGCACCAAATGCTACGCTACCGTGGCGCCAAGCACGCATGAGGTGCGTTTGACGGCTCTGGATCTCCACTCGCAAAGGTTTAGAATGATGGCAGATATGATTGAAACTTAGCGGATGTTAGATAGGGAGGACGTGGAGGGGACGTTTCCTATAGTGGGGGGAGTCCAGGACCAGAGGGAACAGCCTCAGAATTTAAGGACGTCCCTTTGGAACAGAGATGAGGAGGAACTTCTTTAGCTAGAGGGTGGTGCATCCGTGCAATTCATTGCCACAGAAGGCTGTGGAGGCCAGGTCATTGAGGGTATTTAAGAATTGATAGGTTCTTGAATGGTGAGGGGTTACGCGGAGAACGGGAATGCTAAAAAAAAAGTCAGCCATGACCGAATGGGGGGACATCCAGAACGGCGTTGCAATTGAACTCTGAACTCCAAAATGCCTTGTGATGTAATTGCGACACGCTAACCGTAACGCCACTGTGGCGCCCACGTTACCTCACTGTAATAATGCACGTAACATTATGCCGTCGTACATAAACACGTGCCTCACGCTTTATGTCAACCTGCCAGTCTCTGGGCCATGCTGCTTAGGGACTTATGGTATCTAGCCCAGTACAGGAACAGGCCCTTTGGCCAACAACGTCGCTAAAAAGTAAATCAAACACTAATCCCTCCTGCCTCCACAATGTCCATATCCTTCCACCTTCCTCACATCCATGTGCCTACCCAAAACGTCTTTTAAACGTCTCTAATGTACTTGCCTGTACCACCACACCAGGTAGCGCATTCTGGGCATTTGTATTGTGACTGTCTGTGCTGAACAGTAACTCTACGTGCTGTGAGTGACTGTACGCACTGTGTTTTTGCACCTTGGCTCAGAGGAACGATGTTTTGTTTAGCTGTATGGCTGAAGGATGATGAACTCGCTTTCGAGTGCATTGATCAAGATTCCAATGTCTGCAGAGCCTGTTCGGTCACATTACGAGTCATGACTCTGTATCAACATCGAGAAAACCGTTCACTGCTCTTACAGCCGAGGCTGTTCTTGAGACTGTGCGCGTTCACCCTATCTTCGCCCCTCATGGCTTTGTACCCCTAAGATTGCTCAGACCATCAGCTATAGGAACAGAGTTAGGCCATTTGGCCCATCGAGTCTGCTGCGCCATTCCATCATGGCTGATCCATTTTTCCTCTCAGCCTCAAATGGTGCAAGCTGAATCATCTGCGACACAGCTTCGGTAAGACACAGGAAATGGTGATGGACTTTAGGAAGAGTAAGCCTGCACTGCTCCCCGTTACTATTGATGGTGGGGATGTGGTGTGGACCTGCAGGTAGCTGGAGGTGCACCTGGAGAGGAGCACCAACACAGAGGCTGTGAGAAGGGCCAGAGTCGCCTTGACTTCCTGAGGAGACCGAGGTCCTTTGGAGTCTGCAGGCCTCTCCTTCACATGTTCTACCAGTCTGTTGTCGCCAGTACAATCTTCTATGCGATGGTGTGCTGTGGCAATGGCATCAACACGGGTGATACCAACAGGTTCAATAAACTGATCAGAAAGGCTGGCTCTGTTATAGGAGTCAACCTGGACACACTGGAGGCTGTGGTAGAACAAAGGACCCTACGGAAAACCCTGACAATGTTCCTCACCCTCTGCATGCCACCTTGGCTGAATAGCGGAGCACGTTTAGTAATAGATTAAGACAACCGCACTGCTCCAAAGAGCGCTATGTGAGGTCATTCTTACCCTCGGCCATTAGGCTCTGTAATGAGTCAACCTATATCTGGGGAAGTGATGACCCCCTCCTGTAAGACTGTTTGAGGGAATTTATTTTTTATTCTTTCTGCTTCTCTTCTAGTATTTGTATATCGGTGCACTTGTAATGCTACTGTGACACCGTAATTTCCTTTGGGATCAATGAAGTATCTGTCTCCTTCCTTTTCCCCGTCTGCCCTGTCTAATCAAGAACCTATCTATCTCTGCCTTAAACATACCCAGTGACTTGGCCTTCTCAGCTGCCTGTGGCAACGAATTCCACAGATTTACCACTCTCTGGCTAAAGAAATTCCTCCTCATCTCCGTTCTAAATGGACATCCCTCTATTCCGAGGCTGTGTCCTCTGGTCTTGGGCTCTCCCTCCATGGGAAACTTCCTCCCCACATCCACTCTATCGAGGCCCTTCAGCATTCGATAGGTTGCAATGAGATCACCCCCCTCATTCTTCTGAATTAGTGAGTACAGCCCCGGAGCCAACAAATGCTCCTAATATGATAATCCTTTCATTCCCGGAATCATTCTCATGAACCTCCTCTGAACCTTCTCCATTTCTGAGATAAGGGGCCTAAAACAGCTGACAATACTCCAAGTGAGGCCTCACCAATGCCTTATAAAGCCTCAACATTACATCCTTGCTTTTATGTTCTAGTCCTCTTGAAATGAATTGCTCACATTGCATTTGCCTTCCTCACCGCTGACTCAGTCTACAAATTAAGAACCATAGAACCATAGAAACTACAGCACAGAAACAGGCCCTTTGGCCCTTCTTGGCTGTGCCGAACCATTTTCTGCCTAGTCCCACTGACCTGCGCACGGACCATATCCCTCCATACACCTCCCATCCATGTATCTGTCCAATTTATTCTTAAATGTTAAAAAAGAACCCGCATTTACCACCTCGTCTGGCAGCTCATTCCATACTCCCACCACTCTCTGTGTGAAGAAGCCCCCGCTCATGTTCCCTTTAAACTTCCCCCCCTCACCCTTAACCCATGTCCTCTGGTTTTTTTCTCCCCTTGCCTCAGTGGAAAAAGCCTGCTTGCATTCACTCTATCTATACCCATCATAATTTTATATACCTCTATCAAATCTCCCCTCATTCTTCTACGCTGCAGGGCATAAAGTCCTAACCTATTCAACCTTTCTCTGTAACTCAGTTTCTCAAGTCCCAGCAACATCCTTGAAAACCTTCTCTGCACTCTTTCAACCTTATTTATATCCTTCCTGTAATTTGGTGATCAAAACTGAACACAATACTCCAGATTTGGCCTCACCAATGCCTTATACAACCTCATCATAACATTCCAGCTCTTATACTCAATACTTCGATTAATAAAGGCCAATGTACCAAAAGCTCTCTTTACGACCCTATCTACCTGTGACGACACTTTTAGGGAATTTTATATCTGTATTCCCAGATCCCTCTGCACTGCACTCCTCAGTGGCTTACCATTAACCCTGTATGTTCTACGTTGGTTTGTCCTTCCAACGTGCAATACCTCACACTTGTCAGTATTAAACTCCATTTGCCATTTTTCAGCCCATTTTTCCAGCTGGTCCAAGTCCCTCTGCAGGCTCTGAAAACCTTCCTCACTGTCTACTACACCTCCAATCTTTGTATCATCAGCAAACTTGCTGATCCAATTTACCACATTATCATCCAGATCATTGATATAGATGACAAATAACAATGGACCCAGCACTAATCCCTGTGGCACACCACTAGTCACAGGCCTCCACTCAGAGAAGCAATTCTCTACCACCACTCTCTGCTTCTTCCATCGAGCCAATGTCTAATCCAATTTACCATCTCTCCATGTGTACCTAGCGACTGAATTTTCCTAACTAACCTCCCATGCGGGACCTTGTCAAAAGCCTTACTGAAGTCCATGTAGACAATATCCACTGCCTTCCCTTCATCCACTTTCCTGGTAACCTCCTCGAAAAACTCCAATAGATTGGTCAAACATGACCTGCCACGCACAAAGCCATGTTGACTCTCCCTAATAAGCCCCTGTCTATCCAAATGCTTGTAGATTCTGTCTCTTAGTACTCCCTCCAATAACTTACCTACTACTGACATTAAACTCACCGGCCTATAATTTCCCGGATTACTTTTCAATCCTTTTTTAAACAGCGGAACAACATGAGCCACTCTCCAATCCTCCGGCACATCACCCGTAGACAGCGACATTTTAAATATTTCTGCCAGGGCCCCCGCAATTTCAACACTAGTCTCCTTCAAGGTCTTTAAATTAACCTTTAAAGAGTCCCGCACGAGGTCCCGAGTCCCTTTGCGGCTCTGATTTTTGAATTTTTCTTTCATGCCATTCCCATCACGCAAGTGTAAAGGAGAACGAAGTGATCCAACGTAGCACAAAAAAAAGTTTGGCATGGTAGTGTAGTGGTTAGCACAACACTTTACAGTACCAGCGACCAGGGTTCAATTCCCACTGCTGCCCGTAACGAGTTTGTACGTTCTCCCCGTGACCGCCTGTGTTCCGTAGGCTACCTGGCTGTTGTAAATTATCCTGTGATTAGAACATAAGGACAAAAGAAGCAGGAGCAGGAGTAGGCCATCTGCTCCACCATTCAATAAGACCAAGGCCGATCTGGCCATGGACTCATCTCCTCCCACCTGCCTTTTCCCCACAACCCTTAATCCCCCTACTATGCAAAAATCTATCCAACCTTGTCTTAAATATATTTACTGAGGTAGCCTCCACTGCTTCATTGGGCAGAGAATTCCACAGATTCACCACCCTCTGGGAAAAGCAGTTCCTCCTCATCTCCATCCTAAATCTATTCCCCTGAATCTTGAGGCTATGCCTCCTAGTTCTAGTCTCACCCACCAGTGCAAACAACTTTCCTGCCTCTATCTTATCTATCCCTTTCATAATTTTGTATGTTTCCTCTCATTCTTTTGAATTCCAGCGAGTACAGTCCCAGGCAATTCAATCTCTCCTCAGAGTCTAACCCCGTCATCTCTGGAATCAAGCTGGTGAACCTCCTCTGCACTGCCTCCAAAGCCACTATATCTGTCCTCAAGTAAGGAGACCAGAACTGCATTCAGTACTCCAGGTTAGGCTAAAGTTAAATCTGGGGACTGCTGGGCGGAGCGGCTCTTAGGGCTGGAAGGGACTATTCCACATTGCATCTCAATAAGTTTAAAACAAATTATTAAAAAAAGATTCAAGATTGTTTAGTGTCATTTCCAGTACACAAGCGTAAATGAGAATGGAATAATTGTTATTCTGGATCCGATACAGTCACAAAAAACAGGATAAGATAGATATAATAAATACGCACGATAACTTCTATACATTGTTTGATTGTACGTCCATAAAGTGACGCCAGTCACAAGGGTGTCTGTACATAAGATGACCAACAGGAAATGATAAAGGGGTGGTAATTGGGGGTGTGGAGGAGTGGGTTACTGGGTGGAGCTGTTGATCAGCCTGACTGCTTGGGGAAAGTAACTGTTTACGAGTCTGGTGGTCCTGGTGTGGATGCTACGTAGCCTCCCCGCTGATGGAAGTGGGACAAATGGTCCATGAGCAGGGTGGGTGGGATCCTTTATGATGTTACTGGCCCTTTTCCAGACCTTTCTGTCTATGTGTCCTTGATGGCGGGTAGGCTGGTGCTGGTGACGCATTGACTGCCCGTTATCGAAACTTCCTGCCACCGCAGTGTGGTTTCCTCACCACACAGTGAAGCAGCTTGTCAGGATATCTGATCATCTCTCAGTCTCCTACACTCCAGCCTGTTCCACCTCTCCCTGTAACTCAGTCTCCCGAGACCCGGCAAATCTTTTCCATGCCTTTCCCACAGCAGGCTGACCGAAAGACACACAGTACTCAAAGTCTGGACTCGCCAGTGTCCTGACCTTCTCACTTCTCTGCTCAGTGCCCCAACTAGTGAGGCTAGGGTGCCAAAAGGCCTAAAGCTATCCTGTCAGTGAAGAGAAGGAGAGAGGAAGAGAGACTCTGTGTGTGTGTGTGTGAGAGAGAGAGAGAGAGAGAGAGAGAGAGAGAGAGAGAGAGAGAGAGAGAGAGAGAGTGCTAGAGATAAAGAGAGAGAGAGAGAAAGGGAAAGAGAGAGAGTGTGTGTGTGTGAGAGAGAGAGAGAGAGAAGACAGCAAGAGAGACAGAGATAGTTTGAAGATGAGAGAGGGAGGAGGGGATGAGAGACAGATAGTGAGAGCAAGGAGACGAAAGAGAGAGGACAAGAAAAAGAGAGCAGGGGTATCTGAGAGAGACAGACAGACAGGAGGGGGATGAGTGAAAAAGTAGCTGTGATGATGCTCTCAGGGAACCGTGTCCCTGTACTCCAAGGTCTCTCTGTTTACTGTGAAGTCCTAGCTGATCTTAGTTTTGGAATTTAATTTGAGTAATTTATTTATTTGTTTAGAATTGCAGCAGGGAATAGGCCCTTCCGGCCTGATGAGTTTCACTGCCCAGCAACCCACTGATTTAACCCTCGCCTGCCCACAGGGCAGTTTACAATGACCAAGTGACCTACCAACTGGTACGTCTTTGGAGTGTGGGACGATACAAGTGCGGTCACGGGGAGAAAGCGCCAATCCCTCACAGAACGGCGCCAGAACTGAACTCCAAACTCTGGAAAGCCCCGAGTTGCAACTGCGTCGCGCTAACCGCTACTCTAGCGAGGTGCCCTGGATAAATCGGAGTGTCAGGCGACGTGTACTTTTAATTTGAGCTTTACTGGACATCCAAAGCACACAGTGAAAACGTGCCATTTGCGTTGGATCAGATGGTGGCAGGAAGTGCGGCCACATGCCCTGCCCACAACTAACGCTAACCCGTACGCTTTTGCACTGTGGGAGGAAACCAGGGCATGTGGAGGAAACCCACACGTACAAACTCCTTACAGACCGCGGCGAGAGTCGAACCCAAGATCAACCTTACTGTAAAGTGGCTGTGCAAGGTGGGAAGGGGACAAGCTGAGGAGGCATAGGGACAGCAGGGGTGAGGTGAGTGGTAGTGTAAGGAGGGGAACAGCTGAGGAGTGTGGGGAGGGGAAAAACAAGGTGGGGTGTCGGAACAGATGAGAGAGGGTGAAGGCAATGGAGGCCTAGGGACGGTGGTATAGGGTAGGGTTTGGGTAAGTCGAGGGTGCCGTAAGGGAGTGTGTGAGAACCTTGTGTTGGGAAAGGTCGGTGCGTGAAGGGGCATGGGAGGCCATGTTGCCGAGGTCAGGGATCAGAGGTTCAATCCCTCCCCACCCCACCCCACCCCGGTACCTTCTTGTCCTGCAGGTCCGTGGAGAGCTCATAGCTGTCGGAGAGGGACTTGGGCCTCTTGCTGGCGTCTTCTTCCTCCTGCTTGCGGAGGGCGAGGCTGGCGGGCTGGTGCCTTGCCCGCTGGGCCCACTGCAGCTCCGGGCAGTGGGGGCGGCTGTGGGGGGGCGGGGGCGGCTCGAACTGCTCAGGCTTCCCCTCCGCCTGACACCGGTATGCTGCCTGGCCACACGGGCTCTCCACTACCGTGACCGAGTCGCTGCTCTGGCCGTCTGCGTCCGCGCTGCGGGGTGGGGTGGGGGGAGAGAGAAGATGGTCACTAGGGGGCCCAGAGGAAACCCCACCTTCCTCCTCCCCTTATTCCAGGCACCATGGCCTGTTGCCTCCATTTACAAACTGAACCTCGCAAGAAAATGCACTGCGGGATCTTGCTGTGCGCAGGGATCAGTGGCCTTTGACTAAAAACTCTCAACCTTGTTAAACAACACCCAGTGTCAAAGCAATTCTCCCTCTCCGCTCCCCTCTCACCAGTCTCCCCCTGCCCTCTCACCTTCACTCCCTCCTCTCCCTCCCTCCACTCCCTAGCCCACTTTCACCCCTCTCACTGGCCTCTCCCTTCCCTCTCTCTCCATCCTCTTTTCTCTCTCCCTCTCTCTCTCATCCCCTCTCCCTCTATCTCTCCCTCTCTCTCTCCACCCTTCCCTCTTCCTTCCACTCTATCTCCCGCTCTCTCTCCCCACCCCCTCCTCTCTTGCCCTGCCCTCCCTGTCCACCAGCTTGGCACATTCCTCAGCAGCCGGGAACCGTGTCCCGGCCCAGCCTGTTGTACCTACGTGCAGAGCAGGGCCCTGCTGGCCGGCCTGTTGCCCCGAGCCGTTCGGGGGCTGCCCAGGGCAGCTGCCCTCTCCAGCACCGAGCCCAGGGACGGCATGCTCAGCCGGGCCATGGTGCGCTGGCAAAGGGCCTCGCCCGGCCGGGACCCCCCGCACTATTCCTGTCGCCCAACTTCTGCCGATCAGGAAGAAAACAAGGTTTTGTGCCAGGCCCCTCCTACACCCGGCAGTCAGCTGGGAGAGAGGGAGAGAGAAGAGGGAGGGGGCAGGAGAGAGGGAGGGAGATGCAAAGGGAATGAGAGGGGAGGGGGAGAGGGAGAGGGGAGGGGGAGAGGGGGAGGGGGAGGGGGAGAGGGGGGGGGGAGGGGGAGAGGGGAGAGGGAGAGGGGAGGGGGAGAGGGGAGGGGGAGAGGGGAGAGGGAGGGGGAGAGGGAGGGGGAGAGGGGAGAGGGAGAGGGGAGGGGGAGAGGGGAGGGGGAGAGGGGAGGGTGAGAGGGGAGGGGGAGAGGGGAGGGGGAGGGGGAGAGGGGAGGGGGAGGGGGTGAGGGGAGGGGGATGGGGAGAGGGGAGGGGGAGGGGGAGGGGGGAGAGGGGAGGGGGAGGGGGAGGGGGAGGGGGAGAGGGGAGGGGGAGAGGGGAGGGGGAGAGGGGAGGGGGAGAGGGGAGGGGGAGAGGGAGAGGGGAGAGGGGAGGGGGAGAGGGGAGAGTGAGAGGGGAGGGGGAGAGGGGAGGGGGAGAGGGGGAGAGGGGGAGAGGGGAGGGGGGAGAGGGGAGGGGGGAGAGGGGGAGAGGGGAGGGGGGAGAGGGGAGAGAGGGGAGGGGGAGAGGGGAGGGGGAGAGGGGAGAGAGGGGAGGGGGGGAGGGGAGAGAGGGGAGGGGGGAGAGGGGAGAGAGGGGAGGGGGGAGAGGGGAGAGGGGGAGAGGGGGGAGGGGGGAGGGGGGAGAGGGGGGAGGGGAGGGGGAGAGGGGGGGAGGGGAGGGGAGAGGGGGGAGGGGAGGGGGAGAGGGGGGGGGAGGGGAGGGGGAGAGGGGGGAGGGGAGGGGGAGAGGGGAGAGGGGAGGGGGAGAGGGGGGAGGGGAGGGGGAGAGGGGGGAGGAGAGGGAGGGGAGAGGGGGAGAGGGGGGGAGGGGAGGGGGAGAGGGGAGAGGGGAGGGGGAGAGGGGAGAGGGGAGGGGGAGAGGGGAGAGGGGAGGGGGAGAGGGGGGAGGGGAGGGGGAGAGGGGAGAGGGGGGAGGAGAGGGAGGGGAGAGGGGGAGAGGGGGAGGGGAGGGGGAGAGGGGGGAGGGGAGGGGGAGAGGGGGGAGGGGAGGGGGAGAGGGGGGAGGGGAGAGGGGGGAGGGGAGAGGGGAGAGGGGGAGGGGAGGGGGAGAGGGGGGAGAGGGGGAGGGGGAGAGGGGGGAGGGGAGAGGGGAGGGGGGAGAGGGGAGAGGGGAGGGGGGAGGGGGAGAGGGGAGAGGGGGGAGGGGGGAGGGGGGAGGGGGGAGGGGAGAGGGGGAGGGGGGAGAAGGGAGAGGGGGGAGAGGGGGGAGGGGAGGGGGGAGAGGGGGAGAGGGGGGAGGGGGGAGAGGGGGGAGAGGGGGGAGAGGGGGGAGGGGGGAGAGGGGGGAGGGGAGAGGGGGGGAGGGGAGAGGGGGGAGAGGGGGGAGGGGAGAGGGGGGAGAGGGGGGAGGGGAGAGGGGGGAGGGGAGAGGGGGGAGAGGGGGAGGGGGAGAGGGGGGAGGGGAGAGGGGGGAGAGGGGGGAGGGGAGAGGGGGGAGAGGGGGAGGGGGAGAGGGGGGAGAGGGGGAGGGGGAGAGGGGGGAGGGGGGAGGGGGGAGAGGGGGGAGGGGGAGAGGGGGGAGAGGGGGGAGGGGGAGAGGGGGGAGAGGGGGAGAGGGAGAGGGGAGGGGGGAGGGGAGAGGGGAGGGGGGAGGGGGAGAGGGGAGAGGGGAGAGGAGAGGGGGAGAGGGGAGAGGGGGGAGGGGGGAGGGGAGAGGGGGGAGGGGAGGGGGAGAGGGGAGGCGGGGAGGGGAGGGTGGGGAGGCGGGGAGGGGAGGGTGGGAGGGGGAGAGGGGAGGCGGGGAGGGGAGGGTGGGAGGGGGAGAGGGGAGGCGGGGAGGGAGGAGGGGAGGTGAGGCGGGGGGGGGGGAGGGGAGGAGGGGAGGGGGGGGGAGGGGAGGGGGAGGGGAGGGGGGAGGGGAGGGGAGGGGGGAGGAGGGGGGAGGGGAGGGGGGAGGAGGGGGAGGGGAGGGGAGGGGGGAGGGAGGAGTGAGGGGGAGGGAGGAGGAGAGTGGGAGGGGGGAGGGGAGAGGGGGAGGGAGGGGAAGAGAGGGGAGGGGGAGGGGGAGAGGGGAGGGGGGACAGAGGGGAGAAGGGGGAGGGAGGGGGAGAGAGGGGAGAAGGGGGAGGGAGGGGGTGAGAGGGGAGAAGGGGAGAGAGGGGAGAAGGGGAGGGAGGGGGAGAGAGGGGAGAAGGGGGAGGGAGGGGAGGGGAGGGAGGGGAGAAGGGGGAGGGAGGGGGAGAGAGGGGAGAAGGGGGAGGGGAGGGGAGGGGAGGGAGGGGAGAAGGGGGAGGGAGGGGGAGAGAGGGGAGGGGAGGAGGGGGAAGAGAGGGAAGAAGGGGAGAGAGGGGAGAAGGAGAGAGGGGAGGGAGGGGGAGAGAGGGGAGAAGGGGAGGGGGGAGGGGAGGAGGGGGGAGGGGGGAGGGGGAGGGGGGAGGGGGGGAGGGGAGGGGGGAGAGGGGGAGGGAGGGGGAGAGAGGGGGGAGGGAGGGGGAGAGAGGGGGAGGGAGGGGAGAGGGGGAGGGGGGAGGGAGGGGGAGAGGGGGAGGGGGGAGGGAGGGGGAGAAGGGGAGGGAGGGGGAGGGAGTGGGGAGGGAGGGTGGAGAGAGGGGAGGGAGGGGGAGGGGAGGGGGAGAGAGGGGAGAAGGGAGGGAGGGGGAGAGGGGGGAGAAGGGGGAGGGCAGGGAGAAGGGGGAGGGAGGGGAAGAGAGGGGAGGGAGGGGGAGAGAGGGGAGAAGGGGAGGGAGAGGGGGAGAGGGGGGAGGGAGGAGGGAGGGAGAGGGGAGAGGGGGGAGGGAGGGGGAGGGGAGAGAGGGAGGGGGAGAGGGGAGGAGGGGAGGGAAGGAGAGAGGGGAGAGGGAGTGAGAGAGGGGAAGGGGAAGGAGGGAAGAAGAGAGGGAAGTAGAGAGGGGGAGGGAGATGCAAAGGGAATGAGGGAGAGGGAGATAGAGAGAGGGGGAGGGAGGGATGGAAAAGGGGAAGGAGAGAGGGAAGGAAGGTGGGAGGGAAGGAGGGAGAGGAAAGAGAGGCAGTTGCAAAGGGAATGAGAGGAGAGAAAAGGGGAAGGAGGGAGAGAGAAGGAGGGGGAGAGGGAGAGGGAGTGGGAGGGAGAGCGAGGCCAAAGAGGAGGCAGAAAGAGAGGGAGAGAGATAGAGAAAGGGAAGAGAGAAAGGGAGAGATAGGCATGGAGAGGGAGGAGAAAGGGAGGGAGTGACAAGGGGGAGAGAGTGAAAAAGGGTGAGGAAAAAGATGAGGAGAGAGAAAAGAGAGAGGGGAGAAGGAGGAAGGGAGAGGGAGGGAAAGAGGCAGAGAGAGGGGGAAGAGAGATGGAGAGAAAGAGGGAGGGAGGCAAAGAGAGAGGGGAGGGAGGGGGAGAATGAAGGAAATAGAGGAAGGAGAGACAGGGAGTGGGGAGAGATTGAGAGAGAAGGAAGGGAGTGATCAGGAGAGGAGTGGAAGAAGAGAGAGGGAGAGGTGGGCGAGAGGGGGAGTGAGGAGAGAGTAGGAAAGAGAGGTGGGGAGAGGGAGAAGTGGGAGAGAGAGAGAGAAAGGAGGGAAAAGAGAGTGTGAGAGAAAAAAGAGAGAGGGGATGAGAGGAAGGGAATCAAAAGAGATGGAGGGAGACATGGGGAGAGAGACTGGGGAGAAGGGAGGGGGAGAGTGTGGGAAATAGGATAGCGAAGGAGAGAAAGGGAGACAGGATGTGAGGGTTGAGAGGGTGGGGAGAGAAGAGAGTGAGAAGGCGATGAGGGAGGGCTGGGGAAACGGAGAGAGGGAAGAGCATTGGGGAGGGTGAGCAAGATGGGGAGAGGAGGTGGGGTGGAGGGAGAGTTGGAGACGGGGGACAGAAAGGGAGAGAGATGGGTGGAGGAGAGGGAGAGAATACCTCAGGATCCACCCATTCCAGCCCTCCCCAACCTAGGGCAGTGGCCTTGGCATCAACCCCTCCCCAAACCCCTTTCCTTAACCTGTTCACGATAACCACTTATCAACCCTCCCCCTTTCATCACTGGCCCATCAGGAGGAGGCCATTCAGACCATCTCATGCATCTTGCCTGTACATCCCACCTCCACCACACTCCCTCTCCCGTACCCCCCCAGACTCCAACCCACCCCCCCGCCGCCAGAGCAGTCACGGCTGCTCTCGACCCCCGCTCCGCCGACCTACCTTCCTTCCGTCTCCCTCACCGTCAGTCAGCAGATCTGGGTCCACAGTCCATAACTGTACCTGAACCGATTGCCGTTGCGGGCGGGAGTTCTCAACCCCTCTCACTCCCGTAACTCGGGACCACAGACTCCCTGACCGCAGGTAACTGTTTCTCCCCACCCGCTCGAGAATGTCCTGATTACCCCAGTCAGACAGCCCCAGTTTACAGAATAATTTAGCCAATAATGGTTCCTTAAGGTTTTTATAGGCGGGGGTGGTGGTGAAAATGAGCTCCCCCTACTTGTTAAATGTTCTCCACAAAATGTTGGAGGAACTCAGCAGTTCCCACCAAAGGGTCTCGGCCTGAAACGTCGACTGTGCTTTTCTCCAGAGATGCTGCCTGGCCTGCTGAGTTCCTCCAGCATTTTGTGTGTGCTGCTTGGATTTCCAGCATCTGCAGATTTTCTCTTGCTTGTTATTAAATGCTATCAATGGCGTGCACCTCAAATAGCCTCTGATAACCAAGTCCAGCTCCTGGCCTTCTAAGCCCGGTGGAACCGTTTCTACTGACAGGAGAAGGAGCAAAGGCGGGTTACTGGCACCTTAAAACCAGACCCTTCGGGTAGATGGGGCTCGTTAGCCATGGTTGGCAGCTCATCGAGGAGAAGGAGAACTCTGATCTCAAACCTCTGCTGCCTTGTGGCTACACCCACTCATGGGGAAGGCTTCGGGAGGAGATCCCGAAGATAAATCCCCCTCCATGCTGCTGATGAATCCAAAGGGACGGCAGGGACCGAAAGTTTGGCACCAGCAGTGCTGCAGGAGTTGCCAGTCAGTGTCCACCTGAAGGCAGTTCTACGTTGATTTCAATGCTGACTGGCATCTCCTGCGACGTCACTGGTGCCAAACTGTATCGGCCTCTGCCGTTCCTTTGGATTCATCAGCAGCGTGGAGAGAGGGAGCCTGTTACATGGGGCAACAGCTTGGTCTCCGTATCATACTGCCCTGGCTTGTGTATCTCGTGGACAGCCGGGGTGTAACATCCATGGTTGACCCTGACCAATAGAGAGCTTAGCTACTTGTGCAGGAGAGATTAGAAACTGTTTTTTCCCTGTCCATGGGTGCTGCCTGACCTTCTGAGTTCCTCCAGCCTTTTGTGGGTGTTACTTAGCATCTGCACGGAATCTCTTGCATTTGAGATTAGAAATGAACCATATGTCACAGGTGCATCGAAACGCACAGTGAAGACTGCCCTTTTTGTGTCAACGACCAACGTGGTCCGAGGATGTGCTGGGGGGGTGGGGGGGGGGCCACCATTCCAACACCAACGTAGCACGCCCACAACTCACTAACCCTCACCGGTATGCCTTTGGACTGTGGGAGGAAACCGGAGCACCTGGAAGTCACAGGGAAAACGTACAAACTCCTTACAGGCAGTGGTGCAAACGGACCCCGATCACTGGGAGCGTTAAGTACGAAATGCTAACAGCCCACAGTGATCATGACGCCCTAAATGTCAGACATTTTCACGATGTTAGAAACAACGAACAGGTTCCACCAACTCCACACTGTTAAATCTACTCCACCCTCCCAGAACTTGTGTTTTGACACTGTCCCAAGGTAGCTTCCCTGGGGAGAAACACCCCCAACCATAAGTCATAATAGAAATAATAATAATACTAAATAAGTAAGCAATAAATATCTAGAACAGGAGAAAAGCAAGTCTTGTTCCCCAGCCCTGGCCCGTGTCCAACCTTACCCGGGGTTGAACGTACGCAGCAGGAGCCAGAGGTGAGCGCAGTTGCACTGGAACCACTCCAGGTAGTTAAACAAATGAAACATGTGTCCCCCTGGGTCTCAGTCAAGGCACCCCGGCCCTTTTGTCTCCCAGGGCGGAAGGCCGGAACTCTGCGAATGGTTGTTACTGCGCAGCCCTACTTCAGGTGCCTTGCCATTCAAGTCAAACCAGATCGGCTACCCTCCCGGTAACCTGGCCTTGACCCTCTTAAAGGTGCAGTTGTCCCTGGACCAGTAGAGGTGGTAGCTGAAGGGAGCGGGTGGGGAGGCGTATGCCAACTGTGTCCCAGATACGTTAAGGGGGGCTGAGAGGGTAAAGTCTGAAACAGAGCAGAGCTCCCTCACTGCCCCTCCCACAGAGCAGAGCTCCCTCACTGCCCCTCCCACAGAGCAGAGATCCCTCACTGCCCCTCCCACCGAGCAGAGATCCCTCACTGCCCCTCCCACAGAGAGCGCTCCTTCACCATTCCCCCTGCAATGCGGTGCCCCTTGTTACTGCCCCTCCTTCCTCACCACCTCTCCCACAACACAGCGCTCCTTCCTCACAGCCCATCCCATGGCACAGTGCTCCCTCCTCAGCACTTACCACACAGTGCAGGGCTCCCCTTCCACAAGGCCCCTTCTTTGTGTTCCCTCCCGCGGGGTGGTGCTCCAACCCTCTTGCAGTGTGTTCACCCCCTCCCTCAGCTGACAAGTTTGCCCACCCACCTTTTTTGCCCCCAAGTCTCCAGAGGTGAACTTACCCCGGTGCCTTGGGACGCGGTGAACAGTCTGAGCCGCTCCAATGGGGCCAGCAAGGTGGTGACAGATGGAGGGGCTGGGGGTCTCTCCCACCACCTCTCCCCGCGTCCTTCCTGGTCGGCAAGACTGCAGCTGAGCACTTCCGAGAATAGGGCGATGACGCAGGCACCCAAGGGTGCTGCCTGCGATATCCGCTGTCAGTGGGAAGTTGTGGTCTGTCCACACTGGCAACCCAACCACAAGGCTAGAGCACAGGAAATACGTTGCCTCACTTTGCTGCCCCACCCCACACCCACCGAACGACACCTCCCAGAAGTGGGGGAGAGGGTGCTGCCGTCCAAAGGTTCAATAATGGAGAGATGGTAAACGAGGGGCCTATTCTGTGCAGCATCTCGATAAAATAAAGGGCAGGGCTCATGTTAACGAGGAGGATTTCCTGGACAGTGAAGGGTTAAATTACTGGGGCGGGTTTGATCTTGGAGTTTACGATGATAAGGTTCACTTACTGATGGGAGCTGATTGAGAGTAAAGGAAGTTTGGGATATATTGAGGTGGGGGGGTAGTTGAGGGAAGACGTCAGAGCAGAATTAGGCCATTCGGCCCATCCAGTCTATGCTATCATTTCATCATGGCTGACTTATTAACCCTATCCACCCCATTCTGCTTTCTCCCCAGAACTTTTGACACCCTGACTAATCAAAATCCTATCAACCTGTATACCCAATGACCTGGCATCCACAGATTCACCGCCCTCTGGCTAAACAAAATCCTCCTCATCTCTGTTCTTGAGGGATGTCCCTTTATTCTGAGGCTATGCCCTCTGAGCCTAGACTCCCCCATTACAGGGAACATCCTCTTTACTTCCATGCCATCTAGGATTTTCAATATTCAGTAGGTTTCAGTGAGATCCCCCAGTTCGAAACTCTAGTGAATACAGGCCCATGTTTCTCCTCATATGTTAACCCTTTCATTTCCAGCATTATTGTCATGAACTTCCACTTGACACATTCCAGTGCCAGCATACCCTTTCTAGCATAAGGGTACTGAAACTGCTCACAATACTCCAAATGTGGTCTGACCAATTAATGCCTCATAATGCGGTTTATATTCAGGGTATGGTTACATAGAGGGTGGTCTGATATTGAGAGTTATATCCACTGTGGGAGTTATATTGAGGTGGGGATATATTGAAGGCAAAGGTTATACTGAGGTTGGCTTATATTGAGAGTAAAGTTTATTGAGGGTGGGGTTTATATTAAGGGATAGGATTTATATTGAGGGTGAGGGTTATATTGAGAGGTATTATATTGAGGGTGAGGTTTATATTGAGGGTGTTTATATTAAGGGCGAGGTTTATATTGATGGTGGGATTTATATTGAGGGTGAGGATTATATTGAGGTTGAGGATTATATTGAGGGTGAGGATTATATTGAGGGTGAGGGTTATATTGAGGGTGAGGGTTATATCGAGGGTGAAGTTTATACTGAGCGTGAGGGTTATACTGTGTCAATGTGAGAGCCCTGGACCCTCCACTGGCCGGGAACAGGAGGAGAAAGATTTAGGATCCATTGATTCAGTGGCCTGGGGTGTACTGTGTCCCATGGGTCCAGGGGACATCAGCAATGCCCTGGGCATTCAGAGTGGATCGATACTACCTGGTGGAACCATCCACTGAAGGGCCACACAGCTGAGTTGCACATATCCTCAGTGACAGCACACTACACTGCATAAACACTGAAAAGTCCCCAAAACTTCATCCTCGTCATGACCAGCAGAAGAGAAACCACGACACCTCAGTGTAGAGAATACCACAGAACCTGCAGAATTTCCTGCAGTATTTTTTTAAAGCCCTGAACAGATTCTAGGGAATATCCAGCTGCCGCTCCCAAACTCCATTGTCCTTCCACCTGTCCAGTTTACATTTGCTCCGTCTCTGTAGCCCCCGCCCCACCCTGCCACATCCCTTCCCATTTCTGTAACCTTCACCCTTCCATTTCTGTAACCGCCTCCAGCCCCTACACCCCTCCCTGTCTCTGTAACCGTCTCCGGCCCCTACACCCCTCCCCGTCTCCATAAACCCTCCAGCCCCTACACCCCTCCCCGTCTCCGTAAACCTCCAGCCCCTACACCCCTCCCTGTCTCTGTAAACCCTCCAGCCTCTACACCCCTCCCTGTCTCTGTAACCGTCTGCAGCCCCTACACCCCTCCTTGTCTCTGTAAACCCTCCAGCCCCTACACCCCTCCCTGTCTCTGTAACCCCCTCTCTCCCCTACACCCCTCCCTGTCTCTGTAACCCCTTCTCTCCCCTACACCCCTCCCCGTCTCTGTAACCCCCTCTCTCCCCCACACCCCTCCCTGTCTCTGTAACCGTCTCCAGCCCCCACACCCCTCCCCGTCTCTGTAACCGTCTCCAGCCCCCACACCCCTCCCCGTCTCTGTAACCGTCTCCAGCCCCCACACCCCTCCCTGTCTCTGTAACCGTCTCCAGCCCCCACACCCCTCCCTGTCTCTGTAACCGTCTCCAGCCCCTACACCCCTCCCCAAATCTGTAACCGTCTCCAGCCGCCACACCCCTCCCCGTCTCTGTAACCGTCTCCAGCCCCTACACCCCTCCCCGTCTCTGTAACCGTCTCCAGCCCCTACACCCCTCCCCGTCTCTGTAGCCGTCTCCAGCCCCTACACCCCTCCCCGTCTCTGTAACCGTCTCCAGCCCCTACACCCCTCCCCAAATCTGTAACCGTCTCCAGCCCCTACACCCCTCCCCAAATCTGTAACCGTCTCCAGCCCCTACACCCCTCCCCAAATCTGTAACCGTCTCCAGCCCCTACACCCCTCCCCAAATCTGTAACCGTCTCCAGCCCCCACACCCCTCCCCGTCTCTGTAACCGTCTCCAGCCCCTACACCCCTCCCCAAATCTGTAACCGTCTCCAGCCCCTACACCCCTCCCCGTCTCTGTAACCGTCTCCAGCCCCTACACCCCTCCCCGTCTCTGTAACCGTCTCCGGCCCCTACACCCCTCCCCGTCTCTGTAACCGTCTCCGGCCCCTACACCCCTCCCCGTCTCTGTAACCGTCTCCGGCCCCTACACCCCTCCCCGTCTCTGTAACCGTCTCCGGCCCCTACACCCCCCTCCCCGTCTCTGTAACCGTCTCCGGCCCCTACACCCCTCCCCGTCTCTGTAACCGTCTCCGGCCCCTACACCCCTCCCCGTCTCTGTAACCGTCTCCGGCCCCTACACCCCTCCCCGTCTCTGTAACCGTCTCCGGCCCCTACACCCCTCCCCGTCTCTGTAACCGTCTCCGGCCCCTACACCCCTCCCCGTCTCTGTAACCGTCTCCGGCCCCTACACCCCTCCCCGTCTCTGTAACCGTCTCCGGCCCCCACACCCCTCCCCGTCTCTGTAACCGTCTCCGGCCCCCACACCCCTCCCCGTCTCTGTAACCGTCTCCGGCCCCCACACCCCTCCCCGTCTCTGTAACCGTCTCCGGCCCCCACACCCCTCCCCGTCTCTGTAACCGTCTCCGGCCCCCACACCCCTCCCCGTCTCTGTAACCGTCTCCGGCCCCTACACCCCTCCCCGTCTCTGTAACCGTCTCCGGCCCCTACACCCCTCCCCGTCTCTGTAACCGTCTCCGGCCCCTACACCCCTCCCCGTCTCTGTAACCGTCTCCGGCCCCTACACCCCTCCCCGTCTCTGTAACCGTCTCCAGCCCCTACACCCCTCCCCGTCTCTGTAACCGTCTCCAGCCCCTACACCCCTCCCCATCTCTGTAACCGTCTCCAGCCCCTATACCCCTCCCCGTCTCTGTAACCGTCTCCAGCCCCTATACCCCTCCCCGTCTCTGTAACTGTCTCCAGCCCCTACACCCCTCCCTGTCTCTGTAACTGTCTCCAGCCCCCACACCCCTCCCCGTCTCTGTAACCGTCTCCAGCCCCTATACCCCTCCCCGTCTCTGTAACCGTCTCCAGCCCCCACACCCCTCCCCGTCTCTGTAACCCCCTCTGTCCCCTACACCCCTCCCTGTCTCTGTAACCCCCTCTCTCCCCCACACCCCTCCCCGTCTCTGTAACCGTCTCCAGCCCCTACACCCCTCCCCGTCTGTGTAATGGTCTCTGATATATCCCTCTGCTTTCCTCCAGTTGCCACACCTGATGGTACTTCCTGTAGAGTCCACACGGTGTGGGCTGTTCCTCTTTCTCCGTTCACACATCGGTACACTGTGTTTGCCTGGAAGATCAATCCTGGGCCCAACATATTGATGCGATCACGGAGAGCGCACACCAGCAGCTCTCATCTATTTGGTGTTTCAGGAGATTTGGTTTGTCACCAGAGACAGCCGCAAACATCTACAGATGTACTGTGGAGAGAATTCTAACTGGTTGCATCACCATGATATACGGAGGGAGCCACTGCACAGGATTGGCCGTCCAGACGACTTCAAAAGGCAATGCCTCACAAAGGCAGCATCCAATGTTAAGGACCCCCACCACCCAGGGCATGCCTTCTTCTCATTGCTATCATCAGGTAGGAGGTAGTGGAACCTGAAGACACACACTCAACATTTTGGGAACAGCTTCTTCCTCTCTGCCATCTGATTTCTGAGCCCATGAGTACTACATACCTATTTTTGCCCTAATTTAATGTTTTAAACTTTTCTTTTTGGAGCTTATTTTTAACACATTTTTATGTACTACCCCATATCACTCTGGCGAAACAACACATTCCACCTGATTCTGACTGTGACTGTATGTCTTCCACCGGCTGCACAGGAGGGATTTGCAGACTGTACTGAGAGAGTGGGACTGACTGAACACGACCATGCTGCTCTCCCCACTCAGCCCACAGAGTAACAGTCACTGTATTAGATCAACAGACAAGTGCCGGAGGAACACAGCAGGTCAGACAGCATCGAGGGAAATGAATATTTCGGGCCAAGACCCTTCATCAAGACAGATTCCTCCAACTGTGTAGTACAGGGTCACATCAGCCGATCTTACATAGACAGAACAGTCACTCCAACTTAATGACACAGCATTCCTCTGCCTGTGCATCTATAGAGATTTCTCAGAAGTTTACGTAGAGTTTGGCATGTCACCTAAAACTCTGACAAACTTTGATAGACGGACAGTGAAGGGTATTCTGACAAGGGCATTGGTGTTTTCCTGAGACAGACTGGGCTGTGTTCAGTACTTTCTGTAGACTTTTCCATTCCTGGGCATTGGTGTTTCCATATCAGGCTGTGTTGCAAACCAAGTCTGCAGTAAGTTGTGGACACAGCACAGTCCATCACAGGAAAACACCAACGCCATGAATGGAAAAGCCTACAAAAAGTAGTGGATACAGCCCAGTCCATCGCAGGCAAAGCCCTCCACACCACCGAGCACATTTACACAGAGTGCTGCCACGAGAAAGCAGCATCCATCGTCAAGGACCCCCACCACCCAGACCATGATCTCTTCTCGCTGCTGCCATCGGCAGGGAGGTACAGGAGCCTTGGATCCCACACCTCTAGATTCAGGAACAGTTGTTACCCTTCAACCATCAGGCTCCTGAACCAGTGTGGACAACTTCACTCACCCCAACACTCAACTGATTCCACAATCTATAGATATGCTTTCAAGGACTCTACAACTCATGTTCATTTTATTTATTTATATATATAAAAGTTCATCAGTAGGATGTACACACACATATATACTTTACTTTACTTTATACTTTATTGTCGCCAACAATTGATACTAGAACGTACAATCATCACAGCGATATTTGTTTCTGCGCTTCTCACTCCCTGGATTACAAATATTAAATATTAAAAATAGCAAAAATTAGTAAATATTAAAAATCTAAATTATAAATCATAAATAGAAAATAGAAACATGGAAATTAAGGTAGTGCAAAAAAAACCGAGAGGCAGGTCCGGATATTTGGAGGGTACGGCCCAGATCCGGCTCGGGATCCGTTCAGCAGTCTTATCACAGTTGGAAAGAAGCTGTTCCCAATTATCTATATATAATATATACATTAGCCTCTGTGCATGCGTGTGTGTGTTTGTCTGTTTGCTTATTTATTTTTTTTCACAATTTGTCTTGCCATTGTATGTCAGTCTCTGTGTGTAGTGTTTCATTGATTCTCTTGCATTTCTTTGTTCTACTGTGAATGCCCGCAAGAAAGTGAATCTCAAGGTAGAATACGGGGACATCTATGTACTTCAATAATAACTTTATTTTCGAACTTTGTGGGAAACAGGGCTCCTCAGCTTTTGCTACATCTGCTTTCCTCCGATTGCCTTTGGTGAGTTGAAAGGCACGACTGGAAGTTGTCAAAGTTTAAGCTTTGTCCACAGGTGGTGAGGTGATTACAACTACCAGTGTGTATTGCTCAGACTGTCCCACACTGGAGTAATTCGGGGTGTTATTTGATTGTACTGACACCCATGGCTCAGATTGTACCACACTGGATGTTTCACACACTGACAGGATGACGGTGAAGTTGTGTCCTTTACGTGGTTATGTCAGGCACGGCGCTCAGGATGTCTGTGCAGAAACCGGAGATGCTGCATGTAACCCACAGTCCGGGCAGTGGTGCGGGTTCCGGGATACAACAGGTGCCCCCCTTGCCTGTGTCTCACAGGGACTGTAAATCATCGATCCCACTCACCCTGTGTCGACGCCACGCAGGATCAGCCTGTCCCACTTTAGTTTTGTTCTGGGCAGAAACACTTCCTCCTTTGCCGCCCTTTCAACAGTGAGGAGTGCCCTCTTCACCGGCCTTCTCACAGTGCAGTGCTCTCTTTTCAATGCTCCTCCTATGGCATGGTGATCCCTCCTCACCACCCCTCCCACAGCACACCCTCCTGAACACTCTTCATACAGCACGGCGTACCCTCGTCACCGCCCCTCCTGCAGCGCGGAGCTCCTTCCCAATACCCCTCTTGCAGTGCAATGCCCCCTCCGCATCACACCTCCCGCAGTGCAGTGCTCCCTCCTCGATGCCCCCCTCTGCAGCGCTGTGTTCCCTCTTAACCTCCCCTCCTGCAGTGCTGTGTTCCCTCTTAACCTCCCCTCCCGCAGCGCTGTGTTCCCTCTTCACTGCCTCTCCCGCAGCGCTGTGCTCCCTCCTCGCTGACCGTGGAACATTTGTAACACCAGTGGCTCTATCTTCCCAAGCATGAGTTGTACAATCAGATTGAAAATCCGGCTGAGTGGTGTCACGACAACCTCATACTCAATGTCAGCAAGGCTAAGGAGCTGATTATCGACTTCAAGAAGAGGAAACCAGAGGTCCATAAGCCAGTCTTCATCGGGGGATCAGAGGTGGAGCAACTTTAAATTCCTGGGTGTTATTGTTTCAGAGGATCTGCCCTGGGCCCAGCACGTAAGTGCAATCAAGAAGAAAGCATGGCAGCACCTCTACTTCCTTAGGAGTTCTGCATGACATCCATAGAGAGAATATTGCATCTCAGCCTGGCATGGAAACACCAATGCCCTTGAATAGAAGATCCTACAAAATGTAGTGGATACAGTCCAGTCCATCACGGGTAAAGCCTTCCCTGATATTGAGCACATCAACACACCTCACTGCCACAAGAAACAGCATCCATAACTAAGGGCCCCCACCACTCAGGCCATGCTCTCTTCTCACTGCTGCCTTCAGGAAGAAGGTCCAAGTGCCTCAGGTCCTACACCACCAGGCTCAGGAACAGTTATTACCTCTCAACCAGAGGACTCTTGAACCAAAGGGGTTAACCTCACTCAATTTCACTTGCCCCGTTACTGAACTGTTCTCACAACCTATGGACACTTTCAAGGACTCTTCATCCCATCTTTCTCACCCGGAGCTTCATCAACCTGTGAAGTGTGAGGTGGTACACTTTGCAAGGACAAACTCCAAGGCAGAGTACAAAATAAATGGCAGGGTACTTGGTAGTGTGGTGGAGCAGAGGGATCTGGGGGTACATGTCCACAGATCCCTGAAAGTTTTCTCACAGGTAGATAGGGCAGTTAAGAAAGCTTATGGGGCGTTAGCTTTCATAAGTCAAGGGACAGAGTTTAAGAGTCGTGAGGTAATGATGCAGCTCTATAAAACTCTGGTTAGGCCACACTGGGAGTACTGTGTCCGGTTCTGGTTGCCTCACTGTAGGAAGGATGTGGAAAGGGTACAGAGGAGATTTACCAGGATGCTGCCTGGTTTAGAGAGTATGCATTATGTCCAGGAGGAGAAGATGGCAGCGCGACGCAGCTTGCAGTGGCCACTCTGGTGAATGATCTATCAAGTAGGGTGCCGTGCACAATCCTGATTTGATGGAGACAGATGTGAGAGCACAGAGGAACATCTGGTGAAACTTCTGAAATGCCTGTTTCGCTGCCGCTGCTACTGTGTGATCCAGAATCTCTGGAGAGGAAGGCCCTGCGTCCTCGGCCTTGCTTGTTGCTCAGCGGCTGGGGCGGGGTCGAAGCGCTCAGCAGAGATGGTGCTCAGTGCTCAATGTCAGAGGGCTGGTCGGAGGCTCAAAGTTTTTGGATGGACTCAGAGTCGGCTGCGGTCGGGTGCTTCCAATGCATTGGCAAGTTTGTGGTGCTTGGGGGTTCATGGCAGGGAGAGTTTCTCCCTTCTATCATCTGCGTGAGATAATGAGGCTATCGGGACTTGAGACTTTTTTTTACTGTGCCCATGGTCTGCTCTTTATCAAATTACGGTAATGCTTTGCACTGTTGTAACTATATTTATAATTATGTGGTTTTGTCAGTTTTAGTCTTGGTTTGTCCTGTGTTTCTGTGATATCTTTCTGGAGGAACATTGTATCATTTTTTAATGCATGCATTTCTAAATGACAATAAATGAGGACTGAGTGTCCTCATAATCTAATCAGAGATTAAGGGAGCTAGGGCGTTACTCTTTGGAGAGAAGGAGGATGAGAGGAGACACAAAAGAGGTATACAAGGTATTAAGAGGAATAGATAGAGTGGCCAGCCAGTGCCTCTTCCCCAGGGCACCACTGGTCAGTACAAGAGGACATGGCTTTAAGATAAGGGGTGAAAGTTCAAGGGGGATATTAGAGGAAGGTTTTTTACTCAGAGAGTGGTTGGGGTGCGGAATGCACTGCCTGAGTCAGTGGTGGAGGCAGATACACTAGTGAAATTTAAGAGACTACTAGACAGGTATATGGAGGAATTTAAGGTGGGGGGTTATATGGGAAGCAGTGTTTAAGGGTCGGCATAACATTGTGGGCCGAAGGGCCTGTACTGTGCTGTACTATTCTATGTTCTATCTATCTTCTCGATATTTATTTCTTGCTTCTTTTTCTTCTTCTTCTTCTTGTTATTTTTTTCTCTTCCTTTTTGCAAAGTTTGGTGGTTTTTTTTTGCACATTGGTTGTTGTCTGTCCTGTTGGGTGCAGTCTATTGACTCTATTGTATTCCTTGTATTTACCATGAATGCCCGTAAGAAAATGAATCTCAGGTTTGTATATGGTGACATCTGTGTAACTTGATAATAAATTTATTTTCCTGCTACATCAGGAACTACGTTGAGTGAAGTCCGGGCAGGTGGGGGTCATCAGCTGAGTTTAGCAGCTCATCTTGGAGAAGGAAAACTCTGATCTCAAACCTCCGCTGCCTTGCGGCAATACCCAGTCATGGAGAAGGCTTCCGGAGCAAATCTCAAGGGAAAGATCTAGAGCTGGAGCCCCTAAGTTGAAGTTTAATTGGCATTCAACCACACATGAATACAGCTGATAAAACAGCATTCCTGTTGTAAGGCAGTCCTACGTTGAGTTCAACGGTGACTGGCAACTCCTGCGACACGCTGGTGCCCAGCTGTATCGGTCTCCTTTGGGTCCACCAGCTGTAGGAGAGGGGGAGCCTGCCGCGTGGGCAACAGCTTGCTCTCCGTATCGCACTGCTCTGGCTTGTGGAACGTGTCGACAGCAAGGCGCAACTTCTATGGTTGACCCCGACCAATGGGAGGGTCTCAAAGGTAACAGGTTTTATGACAGAAACTGTCAGTCATTTACTCTTTGATCTGTATCACTAAAACATTTTGCGATACAGGTGTCTCCATCTTCTCAAGTGTCCAATGGAAAGGCATCAGAGTTATCAGGCACGCACTGCTGGCTTGGATGATATAATCGGCCTGGAGTTTGTGCTCTTCCCCTGTGTAACCTTTGGTGAGCCAGGCAATGGGCCCCGGGTTCCGGTGACGAGCAGTGAACGGGGCCCGCGGGTACTGCTGTACTGACTCCGGCTACGGTCTCGGCGCAACAGCCGCACTCCCGACCCGTGTCCAACCCGCGATCCAATGGCTGTACTACGGGGCACCGTGCGCCTGCCTGCTTGGCACCGGCCAGCAGGTTGAGGGACCGTTGGCTCATTGGTCAGCGTTCCCGGTACACACGGCATACCTGCTGTCCGAGCATCAGTGACACTCATCCCAGCCTGTTGTCTCACTGTCCAAGCACTGCTCCCCAGTGTCCCAGCCGTCCATAAGACACATGGGCAGAATTTGGCCGTTCGGTCCCTCGAGTCTTCCCCGCTATTCCATCATGGCTGATTTATTTTCCCCCCTCAACCCCATTCTCCCCATAACCATTGATGCCCTCACTAATCAAAAGCCTATCAACCTTCGCTTTAAATATACCCACTGACTTGGCCTCCACAGCCGTCTGTGGTAATGAATTCCACAGATTCACCACCCTCTGGCTAAAGAAATTCCTCCTCAACTCTATTCTAAAGGGACGTCCTTCTATTCTGAGGCTGTGCCCTCTGGTCCTACCACTATAGAAACATCCTCTCCATATCCACTCCATCTGGGCCTTTCAATATTTGATAGGTTTCAATGAGGTTTCACCCCATCATTCTTCTAAACTCCAGTGAGTACAGGCCCAGAGCCATAGAACCAATTTCCCTTGGGATCAATAACGTATGACTATGACTATGAACTCTCATTGAGAATCATATTCACACCACCCCTCTCTTCCAGCAACGCCCCTCTCCCATTGCCTGGCGTCAGACCCAGCAACTCCCCACTCCCTTCGCCGCACCCCAGCCCCCCAAGGCAGAAAAGAGACACTCAGAGCCTCTGGTCCGACCAGATATTACGTTTAATCAGAACAGCCCATCGGGAAAACAAACATCTTGCTTTATTCCCCCCACCCCCCCGCTGTACATTGCTGGCATTTACAAAGATGTTTCATGGTGGGTGGAAGGTGGTTTGTTGGGGGGTGGGAGTAGAGAGGCTGCTCTTGCTGGGGGCCTCCGACAGCCCAGTCCACCGGGAGCCGCAAGTGAGAGGTGCATCCTCTCTGCCTGGGTTTAAGGGCCTCAGGCCGTTCCCCTGCCCCCCGAGGAGCTTGACGGAGCCACTTTATTGATGAAAGTGCGTGCGATCGCAGTATTTTATCCTTACAGAGCATGGGGCATCGATGCTATAAATGGGAGGGGAAGGTGGGGGGCCATTGGGAAGAGAGGGGGTCTTGAATTCGGGAGGGGATTCCATGGAGTGGCTGGGCATGGCTTTGACCCTAACCCAGCACCTTTGCTGCCCCAGGTGGCAGCCAGTGGATTTGCGGTGCCCAAGGAGGGCAAGTGCTGGGAGGTGGAATTCGCACAGATGGGCTGAATGGCCCATTTTCCTGCTCCGTGCCCCTTGCTGGGTGTGGGATGGGAGAGAGGATGCCTCCTCTGGAAACCTCCCTTCTCTCCTCCACTGGCCGGAGGAGGAGTCGAGCTCCCGTGGGCCACGACCTTTGACTGGATGGATGTCAATCCCACCCCCTCTCCTAGACACAACAATGGACCCAGCCTGCTCCTCTCCGCAGGTGGGGTGGGGGGGAACGACTCACTCCTCCCCCCACACCTTGAACGGGCTGGAGAGGCTTATTTACGTAAGGATTAGGCGTGGAACAGGCCCTTTAAGCCGAGCCGCCCAGCAAACCCCAAGCCTAATGACGGGACCATTCACCATGACCAACTAACCTGCCAACCGGTACGTCTCTGGACTGTGGGAGGAAACCGGAGCACCCGGAGGAAACCCACGCAGTCACCGGAAGAACGTACAGAGACTCCTCACAGAGGACTCCGGGATGAACTCTGACACCCTGAGCTGGAACAGCGCCGTGCCGACAGCTCCACTGCCGTGGCGTCCTACCCTGGGGGAGGTGGGGGCGAGGGAGGGGAGGGGCAGTGATCCACGTGTCCCGCACCCCATCGTGTTAGTTTTGCTGGTAAGGGAGATGAGCTCAGGACAGGAGGGGTGACAAGAGGGCAGGGAAGGAGGGGAGCATTCAGCGTCGACGGACACAGCCCACCTCGCCATCTTCATCCATGCAGGTGAGGGGGGCTCAGGGCTTTGCAAGGACGGAGGGCAGGTTCCGGGGTGGGTTGGGGGCCAGGCTGAGGCGTCCATTCCCGGTTACCTCGACGACGGACTACTGCATTCTGAGGCGGGACAGCAGAACTGGTGAATGTCGTCCTCGTCCTCGGCCCTGCAGGCAGCCAGCGGCACATGAGAAAGGACCGACAGAGAGAGAGAGAAAGAGAGAAAGGATGGAATGGACATAGGGCAGGCAAACATGGGCGGCGGGGACAGCAATCCGCGACCCGGTCAGCTGCGAGCCGATGCACCGACAGACATGCAGAGGGAGGGAGCTAAGTGCTTTAGCAGGGGAGTGGTCTGCATCTGGGCACCGGGGGATCCAGACACCACCTAAAAATATCACAACTTTTTGATTATCCTGCTATGTCACACACAGTTAACGTCTCATGCCGTCCCCAAGTGACACGCCCCCTCCCAGAGCACCTCTGTATTCCTCCTGACCTTAATCCAGCTCCCTCACACCATCCCACAGTGATCACACTAGTATCCCCACTGGTGTTAATCCAGTGCCCAAACACCGTCCCTCAGTGACCCCTCTCCCCCAGTGCCGTGTCACGGAATAATTTCCCCACTGACGTTAATCCAGCTAACTCACACTGCCCTCAGTTACACCTCTCCTCCAGCATCCTGCGTCCCCACTGATGTTAATCCCTCCACTTGACACCACTGCATAGTAACCCCTCTCCCCTTGCGCCCTGTGTCAGTGACTGTATACATTCTGACCTGAATCCAGTGCACACACACCATCCCTCAGTGACCCCTCTCACCCAGCACCGTGTCACTGACTGTATCCCCACTGATGTTAATCCAGCTCCCTCACACCGTCCCTCAGTGACCCCTCTCCCCCAGCACCCTGTGTCACTGACTGTATCCCCACTGATGTTAATCCAGCTCCCCCACACCATCCCGCAGTGTCCTGTGTCACTGACTGTATCCCCACTGATGTTAAACCAGCTCTCACACACCATTCATCAGTGACCACTCTGCCCTAGTGCCCTGACATTAATCCAGTTCCCTTATACTTTCCCTCAGAGGTCCCTTTCCACATGATCCTGTGTCACTGACTATATCCCCACTGATGTTAAATCAGCTTCCCTCATTGACCCTCAGAGACCCCTCTCCCCCACCACACTCTGTCACTGACTGTATCCCCAGGGACATTAATCCAACTCCCTCACACAGTCCCACAGTGACCCCTCTTCCCCAGCATCCTGTGTCACTGACTGTATCCCCACTGCCATTAATACAATACCCTCACACCATCCCTCACTGAGCTGTCTCACCCAGTGCCCAGTGTCACTGATTGCCTCCTCATGGACATTAATCTAGCTCCCTTACACCATCCCTCAGTGAACCCTCTCCCCCAGCACACTCTGTCACTGACTGTATCTCCACTGACATTATTCTCGGTCCCTCACAATGCCCCCCAGTAATCATTCTCCCTGTTTCAGTGACTATATCCATACTGACTTTAACTGAGCCTCCTTCTACCATCTCACAGGAACCCCTCTCCCCCCGCACACTCTGTCACTGTCTGTATCTCTACACACAGCAATCAAGCTTCCTATAGCCGTTTCTCAGTAACTCCTTTCCCTAGCATCCTGTGTCACTGACTGTATACCCACCTGCTGGTAATCCAGTTTCCTCAGTAACCCCTCTCCCCCAGCATCCCGTGGCACTGACTGTATCCCCACTGACACTAATCCAGATCCCTCACACCATCCCTCAGTAACCCCTCTCCCTCAGCTCCCTGTGTCACTGACTGTATCCCCACTGATGTTAATCCAGCTCCCTCACACCATCCCTCAGTAACGCCACCTCCCAGTGCCTTGTGTCACCAATTATGTCCCCACTAACAATAATTGAGCTCCCTCACATCGTCCCTCATGACCCCTCTCCTCCAGCGCCATGTCACTGACTGTATCCCCACTGACACTAATCCAGATCCCTCAGACCATCCCTCAGTAACCCCTTCCTCCAGTGCCTTGTGTCACCGATTATGTCACCACTAACAATAATTGAGCTCCCTCACGTCGTCCTTCATGACCCCTCTCCTCCAGCGCCATGTCACTGACTGTATCCCCACTGACATTAATTCTGCGCTCTCACACCATCGGTTAGTCACCTAACCACAGTGACATTAATCCCGCTCCTTCACATCGTCCTTCAGTGCCTGCTCGTCCCCAGCGCCCTGTGTCACTGACTGTATCCCCACTGATGTTAATTATACTCCCTCAA
Source organism: Mobula hypostoma (assembly GCF_963921235.1). Taxonomy (NCBI): domain Eukaryota; kingdom Metazoa; phylum Chordata; class Chondrichthyes; order Myliobatiformes; family Myliobatidae; genus Mobula; species Mobula hypostoma. The sequence continues at coordinate 25,511,910 of NC_086124.1, read as the reverse complement.
TCAGTCCCTCAGTGACTCGTCTCCCCAACGCCCTGTGTAACAGACTGTTTTCCCCAAAGATGTTAATCCAGCTCTTTCACACCATCCCTCAGTGACCCCTCTCTCAATGTTCTATGTCAGAGACTGTAACCCCACAGACATTAATCCAGCTCCCTCACACTGTCCGGCAGTGTCCTATGTCACTGACTGTATCCCCACTGACGTTAATCCAACTGCCTCACACCATCCCTGTGACCCCTCTCACACAGTGTCCTGTGTCACTGACTGTTTCCCCACAGACTACAATCAGTCTTCCTGAAGCCATCCCAAATTCACTGCTCCCCACAGCTTGCTGTGTAACTGACTGTATCCCACAGACATTATTCCAGCTCCCTCACACCATCCCTCAGTGACCTTTATCTCCCAGCACTCTGTGTCACTGACTGTATCCCCACTGATGTTAATCTCGGTCCCTCTCCCTGTATCAGTGACTGCATCCATACTAACATTTACCCAGCCTCCTCCTACAATCTCAGAGGAACTGCTCTCCCCCCACACACTCTGCCACTGTCTGTATCCACACCATCGTTAATCTAGCTTCCTTACACCATCCAACAGTAACACCAATCCCCCAGCGCCCTTGTCACTGACTGTATCCCCACTGATGTTAATCTAGCTCCCTCACTCTGTCCGTCAGCGACCCCTCTCCCACAGATCCCCGTGGCAGTAACTGTAACCCACTGATGTTAATCCTGGTCCCTCACACTGCCTCTCGGTAATCCCTCTCCTGCAAATCCCTGTTTCAGTGACTGTATCCATACTGACATTAACCCAGTGACTCGTACCATCTGACAGAAACCCCTCTCCCCCAGCACACACTGTCACTGCCTGTATCCCCACTGACAGCAATCAAGCTGCCTTTAGCCGTTTCTCAGTAACTCCTCTCTCCCAGCTTGCTGTGTCACTGACTGTATACCCACCTGCTGCTAATCCAGCGCCCACAGTAACCCCTCTCCCCCAGCATCCTGTGGCACTGACTGTATCCCCACTGACACTAATCTAGATCCCTCAGACCATCCCTCAGTAACCCCTCTCTCCCAGTGCCCTGTGTTACTGACTGTATCCCAACTGATGTTATTCCAGCTCCCTCACACCATCCCTCAGTAACCCCTCCCCCAGTGCCTTGTGTCACCGATTATGTCCCCACTAACAATAATCGAGTCCTTCACATCGTCCCTCGTGACCCCTCTCTCCCAGCGCCATGTCACTGACTGTATCTCCGCTGACGTAATTTCACTTCCTCACACCATTGGTTAGTCAGCCCTGTCCCCCAACACACTTTGTCACAATTGGCATCCCCACTAACATTAATCCAGCTCCCTCACACTGTCCCTCAGTGAATTCTCTCCCCAGCATCCTGTGTCACTGACGGTATCCCCACTGATGTTAAATTCTTTTTAACATCACTGACTGTCCTTTCACCGTCCCTCAGTGACCCCTCTCCCCCAGCGCCAATGACATCGACTGTATCCCCAATGATGTTAATACAACACCCTCACACCATCCCTCAGTGAGCCATCTCACCCAGCGCTCAGTGTCTCCTCATGGACGTGAATGCAGCTCCCTCACACCATCCCTCAGTGTCTCCCCTCCCCAGGGCTCATTAAGCCAGCACTTCTACCATCTTACAGGAACCCCTCTCCCCCAGCACACTCTGTCACTGCCTGTATCCCCACACACAGCAATCAAGCTTCCTATAGCCATTTCTCAGTAACTCCTCTCCCCCAGCTCGCTGTGTCTAAGACTGTATCCCCACTGATGTCAATCCCTCTCCCTCACACTGTCCCTCAGTGACTGTTCGGCTCCAGTGCCCTGTGTCACTGACCGTATCCCCACTGATGTCAATCCCTCTCCCTCACACTGTCCCTCAGTGACTGTTCGGCTCCAGTGCCCTGTGTCACTGACAATATCCCCACTGATGTTAATCATACTCCCTCACTCAGTTCCTCAGTGACTCGGCTCCCCAGCACCGTGTCAATGACTGTTTCCTCACTGACGTTAATCCAGCTCCCTCACGCTGTCCCTCAGTGACCCTCTCTCTTAATTTCCTATGTCAGAGACTGTAACCCCACAGACATTAATCCAGCTCCCTCACAGCGTCCCATGTCACTGACTGTATCTCCACTGATGTTAATCCAGCTTCCTCACACTGTCCCTCAGTTACACCTCTCTCCCAGCGTTCTGTGCCAATGACTGTATCCCTACTGATGTTAATCTGTGTCCCTGACACCACTGCATAGTAACTCCTCTTCCCCTGCACCCTGTGTCAGTGACTGTATACCCACTTACATTAATCCAGCTTCCTCACACCATCCCTCAGTGACCCCTCTCCCCCTGCGCCCTCTGTCACTGACTGTATCCCCACAGACTACAATCAGTATTCATGAAGCCATCGCAAATTCACTGCTCCTCACAGCTTGCTGTGTAACCGACTGTATCCCACAGACATTCCAGCTCCCTCACATCATCCCTCAGTGACCCTTCTCTCCCAGTACTCTGTGTCACTGACTGTATCCGTACCAATGTTAATCCAACTCCTTCACACCGCGTTCAGTGTCCCCTCTTCCCCCAGCACCCCCTGTAACTGACTGTACCCAAAGTGACATTAATCCAGCTCCCTACACTGTCCCTCAGTGACCCCTCTCCCCTACCACCGTGTCAGTGACTGTAACCTCACTAACATAAATCCAGCTCCTTCTCACCGTCCCTCAGTCACCCCTCTCCCCAACACACTCTGCCACTGTCTGTAGCCGACTGACATTAATACAACACCCTCACTCCATCCGTCAGTGACCCCTCTCCCCAGCGCCCTCTGTCACTGACTGTCTCCCCACTGATATTAATCCCAGTCCCTCACACTGCCTCTCAGTAATCCCTCACCTGCAGATCCCTGTTTCAGTAACTGTATCATACTGACATTAACCCAGCAACTCGTACCTTCTCACAGGCACACTCTGTCACTGCCTGTGTCCCCACAGACAGTAATCAAGCTTCCTTTAGCTGTTTCTCAGTAACCCCTCTCCCCCGGCTCGCTGTGTCACTGACTGCATTTGCACTGCTGCTAATCTAGCTCCCACAGTAACCCCTCTCCCCTAGCATCCTGTGGCACTGACTGTTTCCCCACTGACACTAATCCACCTCCCTCTGTAACCTCTCTCCCCCAGCACCGTGTCACTGACTGTATCCCCACAGACTATAATCAGTATTCCTGAAGCCATCGCAAATTCACCGCTCCCCACAGCTTGCTGTGTAACCGACCATATTCCACAGACATTCCAGCTCCTTCACATCATCCCTCAGTGACCCCTCTCCCCCAGCATCTGTGGCACTGACTGTATCCCCACTGACACTAATCCACCTCCCTCTGTAACCCCTCTCCCCCAGCGGCCTGTGTCACTGACTATATCCCAACTGATGTTAATCCAGCTCCCTCACACTGTCCCACAGTAACCCCTCTCCCCTAGCATCCTGTAGCACTGACTGTATCTCAAATGATGCTAATCCAGCTCCCTAGTGACCCCTCTCCCCCAGCACCCTGTGTCACTGACTGTATCCCAAATGATGTTAATCCAGCTCCCTCACACCATCCCTCAGTAATGTCTCCTCCTAGTCCCTTGTGTTACCAATTATGTCCCCACTAACAATAATCGAGCCTTCCCCCTGCCCCACCAGCACCATGTCACTGACTGTATCCCTACTGACATTAATTCTGTGCTCTGACACCATCGGTCAGTCATCCCTGCCCCCAGCGCAGTGTGTCACAATTAGTATCCCCAGTGACATTAATCCCGCTCCCTCACACTATCTCTCAGTGATCCCTCTCCCCCAGTGCCATGTCACTGTGTCCCCACTGACGTTAATCCCGCTCCCTCACACTATCTCTCAGTGATCCCTCTCCCCCAGTGCCATGTCACTGACTGTGTCCCCACTGACGTTAATCCTGCTCCTTCACACTGTCCCTCAGTGACCCCTCTTTCCAAATGTTCTGTGTCAGTTACTGTATCCTTACTGACGTTAATCCAGTTTGCTGACACCATCCCTCAGTCACTCCACTCCTCTGGCACCCTATGTCACTCTCTATCCCCACTGACGTTAATCCAGCTCCCTCACGCCGTCCCACAGTAACCCCTTCCACCCATGCCCAATGTCAGTGAATGTATTCCCAGATGTTAATCCTGTTCCCTTACACTGTCCCTCAGTAACCCCTCTCCCCCAATGTTCTTTATCATTCAATGTATCCGCACTGATGTTAATATAGCTCCTTCACACGGTTCCTCAGTGACCCCTCCTCTCAGTGCTCTGTGTCACTGACTGTATCCCCACTTACCCGCCCCTGTGCCCAATGTCAGTGATTGTATCCCCACACTCTTCCCCCAATGCCTTGTTTCGCTGACTGTTACCCAACTGATGTTAATCTAGCTCCCTCACACTGTCACCCAGTAACCCCTCTCCCCCTGCGCCCTGCACTGCACCGTGTAATGGGTTGACAGCATATGATCAGCCGTATTGAGAATTGCCAGAGATCGGCCATGCAAAGACATTTATCACAGCAAGCAGCGTATGAAGCAGCCACAGGACTGAGTGCAAGCGGTAACGTGTATGCAGATCTATGTGGTCGAGACAGTTCACACAAGTGGTTTTTGTTTTCACTGCTGTGGGCCATTTTTGGGATGGTTAGCACACCTATCCAGTAAAGACCAGGATCTACAGGGATTGCTGGGTGGTGTGTCGCTATTTAATGGGGTCCCCGGGTTGCATCTGTTGCCTTTGTGTCAGTATTTACAGGGGTTCTTGGGGAGCGTGTCAGTAGTTACAGGAATTCTTGGGTAGTGTCAGTATTTACATGGGCTTCCTGGATAGTGTGGTGTTATTGACTGGGGTGTGTCTTTATTTACAGAGGGACCCAGGGAGTGTGTCAGTACTTACAGGGGGTCCTGGGGAGTGTGTTGGTGTTTACAGGGGGTCCCGGGGAGTGTGTTAGTATTTACAGGAGATCCTGGGGAGTGTATCAGTGTTTACAGGGGGTCCTGGGGAGTGTGTCAGTATTTACAGAGTATCCTGGGAAGTGTGTTGATATTTACAGGGGTCCCGGGGAGTGTGTCAGTATTTACAGGGGTCCCAGGGAGTGTGTCAGTATTTACAGGGGATCCTGGGCAGTGTGTTGATATTTACAAAGGGTCCCAGGGAGTGTGTCAGTATTTACAGGGGATCCTGGGGAGTGTGTCAGTATTTTTGGGGAGAGTATCACTATTTACAGGGGTCCCGGGGAGCGTATCAGTATTTACAAGGGATCCTGGGGAGTGTGTCAGTGTTCACAGGGGGTCCTGGGGAGTGTGTTGATATTTACAGAGGGTTCCTGGGAGTGTGTCAGTATTTACAGGAGTCCTGCAGGGAGTGTCAATATTTAAAGGGGTTCTCTCTGGGGAGTGTGTCGGTGTTTAAGGGGGTTCCCCGGGTGTGTGTGAGTGTGTCGATATTTACAGGGGGTCCCTGGGGAGTGTGTTGGTATTTACAGCGGGTCTCAGGATGTGTGTTGGCATTTACTGGGGATCCCCGGGGAGGGTGCTGGTACTCACAGGGGTTTCCCGGGCGTGTGTGACAGTATTTACAGACCACAACACAGCAGGGCATGGCGGGGAGGTTGGAGAGGGGTGGCTAATCCAAGGGATTTTGGGGCCCCCTTTGCAACGTTCGGGAATTGACTTTGCAAAACCCAACCCAAACGGACGTTGTTGCCGGGCGGGGGGTGGATATGATGGTCCTGAAGGGGGTTTGACGGGGGGGGGTGTGGTGGGGGACACTGTTTGGGGTGTTACCCACCCACCCCCCCCTCCCCGGGGGACTCGCAAGGAGGGAAATGAAAGAGAAAGCACTTTCGGTGGCTGTGGACGCAGGAGGATGAGAAGCGGGGAGCTACAGGGGTGAGTGAGGGGTGGCGGGCAGAGTCAACGGATGGGTAAACTACGCTTACCTGCAGTCTGTGTGTCGCGCTGGGTGAGATAGGTGGGTGTTGTGGAATGTTGAATAGCAGCAGTACTGGTGGAGAGTATTTATTGACCTACAGTGTAAGAAAAAAATACACACAGTCAAAGACTAGAACCAATGGGAAACAAAATGGCCGCAGGCAAGCGGACAAACACAAAGTGCAGGGCAGGGAAACAGAAAGGGTATGGGGGGGTTGGGGAGGGACAAATAAGAGCGTAAGACGTGAACAAATACCAGAAACTGGATGATATAAAGCTACAGGAAACAGTCAGGGAGCAACAAAACAGGACACACTGAAGCGGGTTGCCTGGCTGGCTGGTGCCCAAGGGTTCGTTGGGGGGAGGGGGTGGAAGAGAGGGAGGAGACGCAGAAAGACCAGGACCCCCTCTCTCTCTCTCTCTCACACACGCACACACAGTCACACACAAACGCACACGCACACACACACACACAGCTCAGCGAGCCTGGCCAGAAGGCAGCTCATGGCACACGTGGGCGAGGTTGCGGAGGCCTGGTTGGTTTTGCAGCTGGACCTGAGAGCAAGGGGAGGGGGGATGAGGAATGGTGCAGGGTGGGGGGGGGGGAATCTGTTTAATCTGTCACTGGATGTTAGAGCAGAGGGAGGGAGAGGAGTTTGTGGGGTGAAAGAGGGAGCCAGTGGACAGTGTTGGGGCCAGCCAGAGAGCTGACCAACAGAGGAGTAACGGGGAGCCAAAGTGTAGTTTTGGAGGTTGGATGAGGCCTGTAAGCACCTCACTGCCAGAATATGTGCACCCCTTGTATCTCCAGCTCCTACACCTTTCTGTGACCCCCCCTTACTCTAATACCCTCCAGCCCCAACACCCTCCCTGTCTGTAACTCTCCCTCGCCCCTACACCCCTCCCATCTCTGTAACCCTCTCCAGCCCCTACACCCCTCCCATCGCTGTAACCCTCTCTAGTCGCTACACCCCTCCCATCTCTGTAACCCTCTCCAGCCCCTACACCCCTCCCATCGCTGTAACCCTCTCTAGTCGCTACTCCCCTCCCTGTCTCTGTAACACGATCCGGCCCCTACACCCCTTTCCACTTCTGTAATGCTTTCTGGCCTCTACACAGCCCCCTGTCTCTGTAACCTTCTCCGGCCCCTAAACCCCTTCCCATTTCTGTAAACCCCTCTGTTCCCTACACCGCTCCCTGTGTCTGTAAGTTCCTATATCCCTCACGGTCTCTGTATTACCCTCTGGCCAATAAATCTCTCCGTTTCTGTAACTCTTTCCAGCCCCCTACACCACTCCCCGTCTCTGCAGCTTCCTCCCTCCCCTACACCCCTCCCTGTCTCAGTGACTCCCTCCCTCCCCTGCACCCTTCCCTGTCTCGGTAACTCCCTCCCTCCCCTACACCCCTCCCTGTCTCAGTGACTCCCTCCCTCCCCTGCACCCTTCCCTGTCTCGGTGACTCCCTCCCTCCCCTACACCCCTCCCTGTCTCAGTGACTCCCTCCCTCCCCTGCACCCTTCCCTGTCTCGGTGACTCCCTCCCTCCCCTACACCCCTCCCTGTCTCAGTGACTCCCTCCCTCCCCTGCACCCTTCCCTGTCTCGGTGACTCCCTCCCTCCCCTACACCCCTCCCTGTCTCAGTGACTCCCTCCCTCCCCTGCACCCTTCCCTGTCTCGGTGACTCCCTCCCTCCCCTACACCCCTCCCTGTCTCAGTGACTCCCTCCCTCCCCTGCACCCTTCCCTGTCTCGGTGACTCCCTCCCTCCCCTGCACCCTTCCCTGTCTCGGTGACTCCCTCCCTCCCCTACACCCCTCCCTGTCTCGGTGACTCCCTCCCTCCCCTACACCCCTCCCTGTCTCGGTGACTCCCTCCCTCCCCTACACCCCTCCCTGTCTCGGTGACTCCCTCCTTCCCTATACCCCTCCCTGTCTCGGTGACTCCCTCCCTCCCCTGCACCCTTCCCTGTCTCGGTAACTCCCTCCTCCCCTATACCCCTCCCTGTCTCGGTGACTCCCTCCCTCCCCTGCACCCTTCCCTGTCTCGGTAACTCCCTCCTCCCCTATACCCCTCCCTGTCTCGGTGACTCCCTCCCTCCCCTGCACCCTTCCCTGTCTTGGTAACTCCCTCCTCCCCTATACCCCTCCCTGTCTCGGTGACTCCCTCCCTCCCCTGCACCCTTCCCTGTCTTGGTAACTCCCTCCTCCCCTATACCCCTCCCTGTCTCGGTGACTCCCTCCCTCCCCTGCACCCTTCCCTGTCTTGGTAACCCCCTCCATCCCCTGCGTCCCTCCTTTTTTCAGTAATCCCCTCCCCGTCTCTCTAACCTCCTCTGACCCTCACATACCACCCTGCCTCTGTAACCCCATCTAGCCCTTACACCCTTCCCCGTCTCTGAGTCCCGAAACCCCCCCTATCTCTGTAACCTTCTCCCACCCACCACATCCATCCCTATCTGTGTGTCTCTTGCTGACCCTGTAACACCCGTCCTCCAGTGCCAACACATCTTTGTAACTTCGCAGCCCCCTCCTATCCCTATACCCCTCGCTATCTCCGTAACCTGCCCCAGCCTCTGCACCCTTCTCTATAACAGGATCTCCGGGTAACCACCCATTTCAATCCCCATTCTCATTCCGACATGTCGGTCCATGGCCTCCTCTACTGCCACGATGGGAGCAAACTCAGGTTGGAGAAGCTACACCTTATATTCCGTCGGGTGGCCTCCAACCTGATGGAACGAACATCAATTTATCTAACTTCCAGTGATCTCTCCTCCCTCCCTCCTTCTGCTTTTCAATTCCCCATTCTAGTTTTCTTTTTACCCCCTCTCTTCTCCCCACCTGCCCATCACCTCCTTCCCTTTCTCCCAAGGTCCACTCTCCTCTCCTATCAGATTCCCTCTTCTTCAGCCCTTTACCTTTTCGACCAATCACATCCCAGCTTCTTCCTTCACCCCACCTTCCTCCTCACCTGGTCTCACCTATCACCTGCCAGCTTGCCCTCCTACCCTAACCCTCACCTTTTTATTCTTCCCCCTTCCTGGTGAGGGGTCTGGACCCGAAACGTCGACTGTTTATTCCCCTCCATAGATGCTGCCTGACATGCTGAGTTCCTCCACCATTTTGAGTGTGTTACACTTTTCTCTATCTACAGCTCTCCTCTCTTTTGGTGCACGCTCCACCCAAAGAGCCCTGGAATTCCCTCCCTCCCGGCGGCCCCTCCATCTTCTCCTGCGTTGGGCAGGCACGGGGGACAGTGATGGGACAGAGTGGTGGCCAACCGATCCCTCTCACCAGTGTTGCCGTGCTCACGGGTCCACTCAGCACCAGGGGAGCTCACAGGCCCTGCAAGCTACTTTCACACGCCCCTCTGGGCAGAGTTGGTGCGCCCTCCCCGTGGCCCCGTGGGTTTCCTCCAGGTGCTCTGGTTTCCTCCCATGTGATGGCTGATTATGGTTAGTGAGTGGTGGGCATGTGATGTCGGCGCTGGACGAACGGTGGTGCTTGCAGGCTGTCCCCAGCACAATCCTCGGCCTGTGTTGGTTGTAGACGCAAATGACACATTTCACTGTGTGTTTCAATGCTTCAGTGTACATGTGACAAATAAAGATAATCTTTAAAAAGAAGCAGACCTTTAAAATATAAGCAAACATTGTCTTCACTGTACTTATTGAACTCTCCTTGAGTAATCCAGCAATCACTGTTGACACCCTTGTTCAGGTAAGGTTCTTGATTAGTCAGGGCATCAGAGGTTATGGGGAGAAAGCAGGAGAATGGGGTTGAGAGGGTTAATACACTCAGTGGCTGCTTTATCAGCTGCCCCCTGGACCTGATAAAGTAGCCACTGAGTGTACGTTCGTGGTCTCCTGCTGCTGTAGCCCCTCCACTTCACAGTTCAACGTGTCGTGCATTCAGAGGTGCTCCTCTGCACACCACTATTGTAACACGTGGTTGTTTGAGTTACCCCCTGTCAGCTTGAACCAGTCTGGCCATTCTCCGCTGACCTCTCTTGTTGACAAGGCGTTTTCGCCCACAGAACTGCTGCTCACTGGAGTTTTTTTTTGCTTTTTTGCACCATCCTCTGTAAACTCTAGAGACTGTTGTGTGTGAAAATCCCAGGAGATCAGCAGTTTCTGAGGTACTCAAACCACCCCGTCTGGCACCAACAATCATTTCATGGTCAAAGTCACATTTCTTCCCCCATTCTGCTGTTTGGTCTGAACAACAACCCAACCTCTTGACCATGTCTGCGTGCTTTTAGGCTTTGAGTTGCTATCACATGATTGGTTGATTAGATAGTTGCACGAACGAATGGGTGTACCTAGTAAAATGAACACAAGGTGTAACTCAGCCATGGTGAAATGGTGGAGCAGGCACAATGGACTAAATTACCTAGTTCTGCTCCTGTGTCTTATGGACATCAATCCAGCAGCCTTCCTCACCTGATCCCGTCCCACTCTCACCCGCAGAACATTGGCCTGCTGTAGGACTGGCCCCAGGGAGTTTACTCCCTTCTGGATGCCACAAGATATTCATGAATTCAAGGAAGCACAATATGCAGAAGGTCCATCTTCTCCAAAGTGCCCATCTGAGCTGCTCCAATTTCCTTGTGCTTAGTCCATGTCCCTCAAAACCTTATAAATTTGCCTATGACTGTTGTCTCAGATGGTGATGAGGAGGCATACAGGAGTGAGATAGATGGTCTAGTTTGAGTGGTGTTGTAACAACAACTTTGCACTCAATGTCAGAAAGTCTATTGATTGTACCGTTTGTAGGTCGGAAATAGCATCTCCACCTCGCTCATAATTAACACAGGACCACTGCTCTACTCTCCCTACTTCCATGACTGTGTGGCTGGGAACAGCTCAATGCCATCTATAAATCTGTCGATGACACAACTCTTGTTGGCAGAATTTCAGATGGTGATGAGAAGGCGTACAAGAGTGCGATAGATCAGCTGGTTGAGTGGTGTTGCACTCAACGTTATTAGGACCAAAGAGTTGATTGTGGACTTCAGAAAGGGTAAGACATACCAGCCCTCATCAACGGATCAGAAGTGGAAGGGGTGAGAAGTTTCAAGTATCTGGGTGTCAATATCTCTGAGGATCTATCCTGAGGCCAACATATCAATGCAGTTACAAAGGAGGCACAACACCGGCTCTATTTCATTAGGAGTTTGAGGAGATTTGGTATGTTACGAAAGACATTTGCAAATTCATATAGATGTACCGTGGAGAGCATTCTGACTGGCTGCATCATAGCCTGGTATGGGGGTGAGGGGTGAACTGTGCAGGAATTCATTGCCACAGGTGACTGTGGAGGACAAGTCATTGGTTATATTTAAAGCAGAGGTTGATAGGTTCTTGATGAGTCAGGGCATCAAAGGTTATGAGGAGAAGGCAGGAGAATGGGGTTGAGAGGGATAATAAATCAGTCATGATAGAATGTCGCAGCGGTCTCGATGGGCCAAATGGCCTAATTCTGCTCCTATGTCTTATGGACTGACTCAGGGCTGACTTGCTATGATGGGCACCACAAATTTCTATGTTTGATGATCGGTACGAGGGCAATTATGATATTAATTCCCCCAAAGTCTATCAACGACAGAAAACTGGACGGATTCAGGAAAGAGAGCGTGGGAGACATGGACATGTAGAATGGGTGGGCCAAACTGCAGCAGGTGCAGTTTAAAGGAGGTAAATATACATGTTGGAGCACAGGATCAAAAAAAGTTGTAGAAAGTTGTAAACTCAGCCAGCTCCATCAAGGGCACTGACTTCCCCAGCTTCCAGGACATCTTCAAAAGGCAATGCCTCAAAATGGCAGCATCCATCATTAAGGACCCCATCACCCAGGACCTGCCCCTTTCTCATTGCTACCGTCAGAGAGGAGGTACAGGAGCCTGAAGAGACACACACAACGATTCAGGAACAGCTTTTCCCCTTTACCATCAGATTTCCGAATGAAGATTGACCACTACTTTTTTGTCTATGAAATTAATATAACTTTATGTATTTATACTTACTGTAATTTACAGTTTTTTATTTTTATGTACGTACTGCTGCTGCATAACAACAAACTTCATGACATACAGTTCTGTGCAAAAGTCTTACACACAATATATATAGCTAGGGTGCCTAAGATTTTTGCACAGTACTGTAGTAATTTTATGTATTGCACTGTATTGCTGCCACACAAAAAAACAACAAATTCCAAGACATGTGAGTGATGATAAACTTGATTCTGATCTGGGTCTCTACTGTGGACTGGGAGTGGGAAGGGGGGCAGGGAGAGGGGAATCATGGTTGGGAAAAGGGGAAGGGAGAGGGGAGGGAGCGGGAAGCACCAGAGAGACATTCTATAATGATCAATAAACCAATTGTTTGGAATCAAATTACCTTGTCTGGTGTCTCAGGGCTGGGTTGTCTGCACCCGCGTCACACCCCCCGCTCCTGTCGTGCCTTCCCTGCCACCTGTCCCTCACCCCTCCCGCAGCGCTCTACCCTCACCATTCCCAACATTTACAAACTCGCTCTCCGCTCCATGTTGACAAATACAGTACCGGGCAAAAGTCTTAGGCACACTAGAGATATACATGTATGTCAGTGATATTAAACGTGATTCTCATTCTGACTTCAGGAAGGGGAAGGGACAATGAATCCACTAACACTAGTTCCCTATTTTTGCTCCCTTTTTGCACTACTTTTTTATTTTTTAATAGGTCTATATATTTCTTGTTTTGGCAGATGAAACACAGTGTAGGGAAGTGTAAGGTCATGCACTTTGGTAGAAGGAATAAAGGCATAGACTATTTTTTCAACAGGGAGCAAATTCAGAAATCAGAGGTGCAAAGGAATTTGGGAGTCCTCGTGCAGGTTGTGTCGCTGGTAAGGGAGCCAAATGCAATGTGAGACTGTAAACGCAAGGATGTAATGCTGACTCTTTATACGGCATTATTCGGACCACATTTGGAGTATTGTGAGCAGTTCTGGGACCCTCATCTGAGAAAAGATGTGCTGGCATTGGAGATAGTTCAGAGAAGGTTCACGAGAATGAAACGGTTAATATATGAGGAGCGTTTGCTGGCGCTGGGGTAGAACTCACTGGAGTTTAGAAGCACGGGAGTGGGGGATCTCATTAAAACCTATCGAATATTGAAAGGCCAGATAGAGTGGATGTTTCCTGTACTGGAGGAGTGTTGGACCAGAAGGCACAGCCTCAGAGTAGAAGGACGTCCCTTTAGGACAGAGATGAGGAGGAATATCTTTAGCCAGAGGGTGGTGAATCTGTGGAATTCATTGCCAAGTCATTGGGTATATTTAAAGCAGAGGTTGATGGGTTCTTGATTCGTCAGGGTAAGGTTATGGGCAGAAGGCAGGAGAACGAGGTTGAGAGGAATAATAAATTAGCCATGATGGAATGGTGGAGCAGACTCAATGGCCATATGGCCTAATTCTGCTCCTATGTCTTACGGTCTTATTATAATTTATAGTAATTTTATGTATTGCACTGCAGTGTTGCCACAAAACAACTAATTGGTGGGAGAAGATGGCGACGCGATGCAGCGCGCGCAGCTCCCTGGTGAAATGATATCGTATTTGTAAGTAGGACGCCGTGCACAATTCTGATTTGGTGGAGACAGACGTGAGAAGCAGAGGAACATCTGGAGAAATTTCTGAAATGCCCGGTTCGCTGCCGCTGCTACTGTGCGATGGAGAATCTCCGGAGGGAAGGCCCCAAAATCCCTAGCTTTGCCTGCTGCTGGTGACCGAGGCTGAGGTCGAAGCGTTCGGCAGAGATGGTGCTCAGTACTCGGTGTCGGAGGGCTGGTTGGAGGCTCGAAGTTTTCGGACGACTCAGAGTCGGACTGTGGTTTTCTTCCTTCTCCCGTCTGCGCGAGATGTGGGACTTCCGAGAGACTTTGAACTTTTTTACTGTGACCATGGCCTGTTCTTCATCAAGTTATGGTATTGTTGCACTGTTGTAACCATATGTTATAATTATGTGGTTTTTGTTAGTTTTTCAGTCTTGGTCTGTCCTGTGTTTCTGTGATATCACACGGAGGAATATTGTATCATTTCTTAATGCATGCATTACTAAATGACAATAAAAGAGGACTGTGTGTCCTCATAATCTAATCTAATAATCTGATCTAATTTCATGACATAGTCAGTGACAGTAAACCTAAATCTAATTGGGCTTGCTTTCCCATCCACTGTATGTACCTGTCCAAGTGCTTTTTAAATCTTGTACCCAAATCTACCACTTCCGCTGGCAGTTTGTCTGTACACCCTGCTTGTGAAAAAATCTCATTGAAATCTTTCCCCTCTGGCCTTAAACCTGTGCCTTCTGGAGTCAGACCCAGCGGAAGAGACCCCCTTCCTATCAGGAGAAAGAAGCCATGGTCTGGATAAAGCTCTGCTCTTCCTCCTTGGTGCCAGAGTGAGGTAGAAAACCAACGGCCTGGTTAATTAATTAATTAATTAATTAGTCCGTTTAGAGATGCAGCACCTCTCCGGCCCTTTGAGCCATACCACCCAACGACCTTCGATTGAACCCTAACCTAACCATGGGATGATTTCGCCGAGCTGTAATGGCGTTGGCTAACCGCTGTGCTACCATGGTGTAATCTGGGAGGAGACAGCACGTGGGACCGGGGTGATGCCCCATTCTCCTGGAAGAAGTGCAGATGGTTATTTTTTGACCCATTGGGCTTACGATTTGAAATCAACCCCCTAATGAATTCCTTGCCCTCGCGCTTTCCCCTCTCACCCCCACCCTCCGTAGGTCAGACTCTTGGGGGAGTTCACTGTGGGATATTTATCTCTGTGTTTTTATATATATTTAGATGCAGCATGGAATAGGCCCTTCTGGCCCTTGGAGCCACGCCGCCCAGCGATCCCCTGATTTAACCTGAGCCTATTCACAGGACAATTTACAATGACCAATTGACATACTAACCAGTGCGTCTTTGCAGGAAACCCACGTGGTCACGGGGAGAAAGTACAAACTGCTTACAGGCAGCGGTGGGAATTGAACCCGGTTCACCTGTACTGTAAAGCATTGAGCTAACCACTATGCTACTGTGCTGTCCCAATTGCATGGAGCAGGACAGCACTGAAATATCCCGAATGCTGTCTGACAGCTACTTATTGCAATAAGGTGCCCCCTGGATTTGATTACATGTGCCCAGGAGACTAACAGAGAAAAATGCTACTTTACGCCCTTGATTGTGTGGCTAAGTACAGCTCGAATGCCACATTTAAGTTTGCTGACGACACCGCTACTGTTGGCTGCGTAAAAGGTGGTGACAAATCAGCATATAGGAGGGAGATTGAAAATCTGGTTGAGTGGTGCTCCAACAACAACCTCTCACTCAACGTCAACAAAACCAAAAAGCTGATTATTGATAATTGATTACAGAAGGTAGAAGCTGGAGGTCTACAAGCCAGACCTCATGAAGAGTTTGGAGGTGGAGAGAGTCAGTAACTTTAAATTACTTGGTGTTATCATAATCACAGGATCTATCCTGGGATCACCATCAGAAAGCAGGCACATTGTCTGTGTATATTTGCAATGCCATCTAAAACTTCTGACAAACTTCTATAGATGTACAGTGAAGAGTATTTTGACGGGGTTGTATCACAGCCTGGTATGGAAACAAGAATGGAATATCCTACAACATGTAGTGGACACGGCCTAGTCCATCATGGGTAAAGCCCTCTCTACCACTGTAAGGAGTGCAGCCACAAGAAAGCAGCATCCATCATCAAGGGCCCCCGCCACCCAGGCCATGCTTTCTTCTCGCTGCTGCCATCAGGAAGGAGGTACAGGAGCCTGAGGTCCCACACCACCAGACTGAGGAACAGTTATTTACCGTTCAGCCGTCAGGCTCCTGAACCAGTGTGGATAACTTCTCTCACCACAACTCCACAACCTGTGGATTCACTTTCAAGGATTCTTTACAACTCAGCATTATATATTATTTTTATTAATATTTATTATTATTTTATTTGTACACTTTGCTTTCCTTTGTGTATTGGTTGTCAGTCTTTGTATACAGTACTGTACAAAAGTCTCAGGCACATAAACAGGATATATAGCCTAAGGCTTTTGCATCATACTCTGTTTGTCAATGTGAAGCGGAGAGCGAGTTTGTAAATCTGGCGAGAGCAAAGGATGTTGGGAAAGGCAAGAGTGGAGTGCTGTGGGTCAGGTGACAGAGAATGAGTGTCAAAGGGGAGGGAGAGATGGTTCGTGGGCAGACACACCCAGCCCTGAGACACCGGGTAAAGACATTTGATTCCAAACAATTGGTTTATTGATCATTACAGAATGTCCCTCTGGTGCTTCCCATTCCCTCCCCTCTCCCTCTCCCTTCCCCTTTTCCCAACCATGATTACGCTCTCCCTGTCCCCTTTCCCACTCTCAGTCCACGATAGAGACCCGTATCAGAATCAGGTTTACCATCACTCACATGTGTCATAAACTGTTTTTTTTTGTGTGGTAGCAGTACCGTGCAATACGTAAAATTACTACAATATTGTGCAAAAGTCTCAGGCATACTAGCTATGTGTATGTGCCTAAGACTTTTGCAGAATACGGTATGTCTAGTTTTTCATAAATTCTATTGTATTTCTTTTTTCCTGTGAATACCTGCAAGAAACTAAATCTCAAGGTAGTGCATGGTGACATTGATCAACGCAAAGCACACAAAATGCTGGAGGAACTCAGCAGGCCAGGCAGCACCTATGGAAAAGAGTACAGTTGATGTTTCAGGCCGAGACCCTTCAGCAGGACAGGAGAAAAAAGATGAGGAATCAGAGTCAGAAGCTTGGCGGGGGGGGGGGGGCGGCGGTGGGTGTGTAAGAGACAGAAGGTGATAGGTGAAACTAGCAGGAGGAAGGGGAGAGGTAAAGAGCTGGGAAGTTGATTGGTGAAAGAGAGAAGGGGGAATCTAATAGGAGAGGACTGAAGGCCATGGAAGGAAGAAAAGGGGGAGGAGCAGGCAAGGAGATAAGGTGAGAAAGGGAAAAGGGGATGGGCAATAGGGAAGTGGGGGGGGGTATTACCGGAGGTTTGAGAAATCGAGGTTCATGCCATCCAGTTGGAGGCTACCCAGATGGAATACAGGATGTTGCTCCTCCAACCTGAGTGTTCCCTCTTCTCATTGCTACCATTGGAGAGGAAGGGACACACTCAGTGATACAGGAACAGCTTCTTCCCCTCAGCCATCAGTTATCTGAATGGACATCGAACCCATGAACATGACCTCAC
Source organism: Mobula hypostoma (assembly GCF_963921235.1). Lineage (NCBI taxonomy): Eukaryota > Metazoa > Chordata > Chondrichthyes > Myliobatiformes > Myliobatidae > Mobula > Mobula hypostoma. The sequence goes on along the minus strand of NC_086124.1, from coordinate 25,494,634 downwards.
TACAGTTTTGCTTGTTTTTATTATTATGTATTGCGAAGTACTACTACGGCATAACGACAAATTTCATGCCACGAGCCGGTGATATTAAAACTTGATTCTGAATCTTCTGAAAATGTCCGCAGCCCAAAAGAAGTTCACTTGGCAAATGTGGCAACTTGGTGCATGTTAAACATTCCCCCATCAAAAAAACTGCTTTATGGAGTCAGTTGCGGACCCCCAATTCTTTGTCATAGAGCACTACAGCAGAGAGACACGCCCTGCGTCCGATTTAGTCCTAGACTGTTATTTTGCCTTCCATGTACTTAGCCAAATGTTGCAGTCGAACCCACATCCACCACTTCCACTGGAAGCTCGTTCTGCACTCTCATCACACTCTTGAGTGTAGAAGTTGCCCCTCAGGTTTCCCTTAAACATTTCACCTTTTATCCTTAACTCATGACCTCTAATACTAATTCTCAACCAACCTCAGTGGAAAGAGGGAGCTCATGCAAAATGCTTGAGGAGCCCAGCAAGATAGGCAGCATCTGTGGGAAAGAGTAAACAGTCAATGTTTCGGGCCGAGACCCTTCATCAGGACCTGAGGAAGGGTCTCGGCCTGAAATGTCAACTGTTTACTCTCTAACATAGATGCTGCCTGACTGCCAAGTTCCTCCATCATTTTGTGTGAGTTGCTTTGGATTTCCAGCATCCACAGAATTTCTCAGTGGAAAAAGCCTGCTTGCATTTACCCTATCTATAACCCATCATCATTTTGTATACTGCTATCAAGTTTCTCTCATTCTCCTACGTTCCAGGAAATAAAGTCCTAACCTATTCAGTGTTTACCTGTAACTCAGGACCTCAAGTCCTGGCAACATCCTTGCAAATTTTCTCTGCACTCTTTCAATCTTATAGACATCTTTCCTGTAGCTAGGTGACCAGAACTGCACACAATATCCAAATTCAGCCTCCCTGGAAGAAAGTCCAGCCATATCATGAAGGATAACCCCCCCTCCACCTTACTCATGGACTGTTTGCCCCACTCCCATCAGGGAGGAGACGGGCGGCATGGGTTCATTTCCTACCGATGTTCGTAAGGAGTTTGTACGTTCTCCTCGTGACCGCGTGGGTTTCCTCCAGGTGCTCCAGTTTCCTCCCACAGTCCAAAGACGTACTGGTTGGCAGGTTTATTGGTTATTGTAAATTGTCCCGTAATTAGGCTAGGGTTAAATTGGGGTTTGCTAGGCTGACCCTGCACTGTATCTCTAAATGATGCAGCAGACTCAAATACAGTTACTTTCCCCGAGCAGTAAGGCTGATCAACACCTCCAACCCATTATCATTTCCTGTCAGTCACCTTATGTACAGACACTCCGATACCTAGGGTCACTGTACTTGGAATACAATCAATCTGTGTATATAAACTCACTTCTGTATTTATATCAATTTTAAAAAATTACTGTATTTTTAATGCAGTACTGAAGGGCCCCCAGTCATCTTGTGCTCCAAACCAATGACCCTGACCCCTGACCTGTCATAGTGGCTGCTCGTGCGTCAGCCTTCACACATTAAACAAAGTCGCACACTAGCATCCTCCATTAAGGGAATCCGCCCTAACATCCCGGATATGTGGATTCCCAGTCGGCCTTTGCAGCCACCAGAGGACCAACCAATACACAAACGCCCAGGAGAGCATCATACTCGACTTCCAATACTAACTCATATAACCCAGACAACGGGAAATATATCCAGGCAGTTTTGTCCTTCACAACACATGCAAAATGCTGGAGAAACTCAGCAGGTCAGGCAGCCTCTGTGGAAATCAATTGACATTTGACGTTTTGGGTCAAAACCCTTCTTCAGGACTGAGAAGGAAGGGGGAAAAATGCCAGAACAAAACAGTGGGAGGAGGGGAAGAAGTACAGCTAGAAGGAGATCGGTGAAGCCAGAAGGGCGGGAAACGTAAAGGGCTGGAGAGGAAGGAATCTGACAGGAGAGAAGAGTGGAAAGGAAGGAGGAAGGGACACAGGGGGAGATGATAGGCAAGTAAGAAGTGATGAGGTAAAAGTTAGAGCGGAGGATAGTTGGGGGAGCAGGAGAGATCGATGTTCATGCCATCAGGTTGGAGGCTACACAGGCAGAATATAAGGTGTTGCTCTTCCACCCTGAGGGTGGCCTCCTCTTGTGTCAAGATGGACCGACATGTTGGAACGGAGATGGGAATCGGAATTAAGATATTTGGCCACCAGGAACTCCCGCTTCCGGTGGATGGTGCGGAGGTGCTTGATGAAGCGGTCCCCCAATTTATGACAGGTCTTCCCAATGTAGGGGAGGCCGCATTGGGAGTACCAGACACAATAGACGACACCAGCAGATTCACAGGTGAAGCGTTGCCTAACCTGGAAGAAATGTTTGGGCCTTTCTGAATAGTCCTTCATCCCTCTTGCTCTGTTCTCTCTCTTAACCATACAATAGAGTGGTGAGGGGGTGGCGGTGTGGGCACGTGCCTGGGTGGAGTTAGTCCATGCACTCCACATCCACCACATTAACTTTCTCCCATCTATAAGTCAGGAGTATGACGGGACACTCCCCACTTGCCTGGGAAGAGTTAGTCCATGCACTCCACATCCAACGCATTACCTTTCTCCCATCTATAAGTCAGGAGTATGACGGGACACTCTCCACTTACCTAGGTAGAGTTAGTCCATGCACTCCACATCCACCGCATTACCTTCCCCCCATCTACAAATTGGGAGTTTGATGGGACATTCCCTACTTGTCTGAGTAGAGTTAATCCATGCATTCCACATCCACCGCATTACCCTCCCCCATCTACAAGTCAGGAGTGTGACAGCTGGAGTTAGTCCATGCAGTCCACGTCTGCCACATTATCTTTTTCCCTATTTACAAGTCAGGAGTGTGACAGGACACTCCCCACTCACCTGGGATGAGTGCATCTCCAACAACTTTTGAGAAGCTTAGCACCATCCAGGACAGCAGCTTGCTCAGTTAGAACTGTGCCCCCCCCCACCCACGAACCCTCCCACTGGCATACATTCAGTGGCCACTTTATTAGCTGCCTTCTGTACCTGCTGAAGTGACCACTGAGTGCTTGTAGTTTACTGCATCTGTAGCCCATGAGTTGTGCATTCAGAGATGCTCTTCTGCACACCACTGTTGTAATGTGTTGTTATTTGAGTTACTGTCACCTTCCTGTTAGCTTGAGCCAGTCTGGCCATTCCCCTCTGACCTCTCTCATTAACAAGGTGTTTTCACCCACAGAACTGCCGCTCACTGGATTTTTTTTTGCACCATTCTCTGTAAACTCTAGAGACTTTTGTGTGTGAAAATCCCAAGAGATCAGCAGTATCTGAGATACTCAAACCACCCTATCTGGCACCAACAATCATTCTACAGTTAAAGTCACATTTCTACCCCCATTCTGTGTTTGGTCTGAACAACAACTGAACCTCTTGACTATGTCTGCATGCTTTTATGCACTGAGTTGCTGCCACATGATTGGTTGATTGGGTATTTGCATAAACAAACAGGTGTACAGGTGTACCTAATAAAAACCATAAGACATAAGAGCAGAATTAGGCCATTTATTCCATCGAGTCTGTCCACCATTCCATCAAGGCTGATCCCGGATCCCATTCAATCCCATACACCTGCCTCTCATCATATCCTTTGATGCCCTGACCGATCAGGAAACGATCAACTTCTACCTTAAATATACACATGGACTTGGCCTCCACTACAGTCTGTAGCAGAGCATTCCACAGATTTACTACTCTCTGGCTAAAAATATTCCTCCTAACCTCTTTTCTAAAAGGTCGCCCCTCAGTTTTGAGGCTGTGCCCTCTAGTTCTGGATACCCCCACCATGGGAAGCATCCTCTACACGTCCACCCTATCTAGTCCTTTCAACATTCAGTAGGTTTCAATGAGATCCCCACACATTCTTCTAAATTCCAATGAGTATAGGCTCAAAGCTGCCAAACCCCTTCATTCCTGGAATCATCCTTGTGAACCTCCTCTGAACTCTTTCCAATGACATATCTCCTTTCTGAGATAAGGGGCCCAAAATTGTTGAGAATCCTCCAATTGCGGCCTGACTAGTGTCTTATAAAGCCTCAGCATTATCTCTTTGCATTTATATTCTATTCCCCTTGAAATGAATGCCAACATGCATTTGACTTCTTTACCACGCACTCAACCTGTAAATCAACCTCTGGGAGTCTTGCACGAGGACTCCTCAGTCCCTCTGCACCTCTGATGTTTGAATTTTCTCCCCATTTAGATAATAGTCTGCACTATTGTTCCTTTTACCAAAATGCATTATCACATTTTCCCAACTCTGTATTCCATCTGTCACTTTTTTGCCCATTCTTCCAATTTGTCTAAGTCCTGCTGCAATTGCATTGCTTCCTCAGCACTACCTACCCCTCCACCTATCTGTGTATCATCCGCAAACTTTTGCCACAAAGTCATTAAATCCATTATCTAAATCATTGACTAACAATGTGAAAAGCAGCGGTCCCAATACTGACCCCTGAGGAACACCACTAGCCACTGACAGCCAACCAGAAAAGGCCCCTTTTATTCCCACTTGCTGCTCCTGCCTGTCTGCCATTCCTCTATCCATGCCAGTATCTTTCCTGTAACACTATAGGATTTTGTCTTGTTAAGCAGCCTCGTGTGTGGCACCTTATCCAATGCCTTCTGGAGATCCAAGTAAATGACATCTACTGCCTCACCTTTGTCCACCCTGCTTGTTACTTCCTCAAAGAACTCTATAACAGATTTGTCAGGCAAGATTTCCCTTTACAGAAACCATGCTGACTTTGACTTATTTTTTCACCAGTCTCCTGTAACGCCATTCTTAATAATAGACTCCAACAGTTTCCCAACCACTGAGGTTAGGCTAACTGGCCTATAATTTCCTTTCTTTTGCTTTTCTCCCTTCTTAAAGACAAGAGTGACATTAAACAATCTTCCAGTCCTCCAGGACCATGCCAGAATCAAGTGATTTTTGGAAGATCATGACCAATGCATCTATTATATCTTCAGTAACCTCTCTCAGGACTCCAGGATGTAGTCCATCTTGTCCAGGTGACTTATTCACCTTAATACCTTTGAATTTGCCTAGCACTTTTCCTTTGTAAATAGCAATGGCACTTACTCCTGCTCCCTGACACTCACGGACCACTAGCACACTGCTAGCATCTTCCACAGTGAAGACTGATGCAAAGTACTCATGAAGTTCATCTGCCATTTCTTTGTCCCCCATTACCACCTCACCAGCAGCATTTTACAGTGGTTCAATATCAACTCTCACCTACTTTTCACACTTTATATAATGAAAAAAACTTTTAGTATACTGCTCTATATTAGCTATAAAGTGGCCACTGAGTACATATTGTCATTTCCACATCATTGTAGGAGTGTTTCTAGATCTCTGAGAGACACCGGTCAGTATACAGATCTTCCACCTCTGAGAGACACTGGTCAGTATACAGATCTCTCTCCTCTGAGAGACACTGGTCAATGTACAGATCTCCCTCCGCTGAGTGACACCGGTCAGTATACAGATCTCTTTCCTCTGAGAGACACTGGTCGGTGTACAGATCTCTCTCCTTTGAGAGACACTGGTCGGTGTACAGATCCCTCTCCTCTGAGAGACACTGGTCAGTGTACAGATCTCCCTCTGCTGAGAGACACCGGTCAGTATACAGATCTCTCTCCTCTGAGACACGCTGGTCAGTATACAGATCTCTGTCCTCTGAGAGACACTGGTTAGTATACAGATCTTCCACCTCTGAGAGACACGGCCAGTATAGAGATCTCCCCCCTCTGAGAAACCCCTCTCAGTATACAGATCTCTCTCCTCTGACAGACACCGGTCAGTATACAGGTCTCTCTCTTCTGAGAGACACTGGTCAGTGTACAGATCTCCCACCTCTGACAGACACTGGTCAGGATACAGATCTCTCTCTTCTGAGAGACACTAGTCGGTGTACAGATCTCTCTCCTCTGAGAGACACCAGTCAGTATACAGATCTCTCTCCTCTGAGAGACACTGGTCGGTGTACAGATCTCTCTCTTCTGAGAGACGCCAGTCAGTATACAGATCTCTCTCCTCTGAGAGACACTGGTCGGTGTACAGATCTCTCTCCTTTGAGAGACACTGGTCGGTGTACAGATCCCTCTCCTCTGAGAGACACTGGTCAGTGTACAGATCTCCCTCTGCTGAGAGACACCGGTCAGTATACAGATCTCTCTCCTCTGAGACACACTGGTCAGTATACAGGTCTCTCTCTTCTGAGAGACACTGGTCAGTGTACAGATCTCCCACCTCTGACAGACACTGGTCAGGATACAGATCTCTCTCCTCTGAGAGACACTGGTCAGTATACCAATCTCCCTTCTCTGGGAGAGAGGAACTGAGAGACATTGGTCAGTGGACAGATCTCCCATCTCAGGGAGAGAAGGACTAAGAGACATCGGCCAGTGTACAGATCTCCCTCCTCTGAAAGAGAGGGACTGAGAGATAGGGTCAGTGTATAGATCTCCCCCTGACAGAGAGGACTGAGAAACAGTCACTGTACAGAACTCCCTGGAGACAGAGGGACTAACAGACACCAGTCAATGTACAGATATGCTCCTAAGAGACAGGGACTCAGAGACATTTGTACAGATCTACCCCAGAGAGAGAGGGACGGGGAGACACCAGACAATGTACATATCTTCCCCCCCTCATGAGACAGAAATGGACTGGGAGACACCAGCTAGTGTTCAGATTGCCCCCTGAGAGAGAGGGACTGGGAGACACCAGTCAGTGTTCAGATCTCCTCCTGAGAGAGAAGATCTGGGAGACATTGGTCAGTGCAAGGGGGAATAGGTGTAGTAACTAAGAAAGGCTAATTAATGTATTTAAAAATTAAGTCTTTTGACCCCCTGAGAGAAAGGGAATGAGAGACATCAATCACTGTAGAGATCTTCCCCAGAGAGAGAACAACTGAGGGACACCGATCAGTGTACCGATCTCCCCATGAGAGCGAGGGACTGAGAGACACCGGTCAGTGTACAGATATCCCCCAGAGAGAGAGGATCTGAGGGACATAGGTAAGTGCAAGGGGGAATAAGTGCAGTAACTAAGAAAGGCTAATGTATCTGAGAATTAAATCTTTTAATAAACAAGGGAAACTGACCATTTACAAAGGCATTTCCCAGAATGTACATCAGGTCTAGAAGCTGCTGACGTCTATTGTCAAGAGGGCCTGTGGATTTTTAATCACAGTGCTGGTGAATATCTAGTGCTTCAATAATTATTCCTACATGTTTCTGGGATTGCCACCTCCCCCGAGGCCCTTTTCCAGCACATCTCTCAGAACAAACACTGATAATTAGAGGAGGAGAGGAAACTCTGGGTGATCAGTGGTGAGTCAGGATTGGCAATGTGTTGGTCAAGCACATTGGGCAATATATTGGGCTGAAGACGTGTAAAAGAATGCAGAGAAAGATGGAAAGAGAGAAGGACAGAGGGAAACAGAGAGCCATAACCGCCGTTATGTGATGTGTTGTATGATGTGGGTGATCATGGTCTTTGACCATGATTGTTCTTGCCATATTCTACAGAAGTGGTTTGCCATTGCCTTCTTTCGGGCAGTATCTTTACAAGACTGATGACCTCAGCCATTATCAATACTCCTCAGAGATTGTCTGCCTGGCGTCAGTGGTCACATAACTAGTATTTGTGATTTGCACCAGCTACTCATACGACCGTCCACCACCTGCTCCCATAGCTTCACATTACCCTGATCGGGGGGTACACTTTGTCCAAGAGTGACCTGCAGGCTCGTGGAGGCAAGGAGTGCCTTACACCTCCTTTGGTAATCCCCACCCCACCACCCAGACACAAGAGAAAGACAGAGAGAGACAGACAGACGGAAACACAGAAAGAGAGAGAGAGAGAGAGGGAGGGGGGGAGGTAGAAACAGGTTCTGCGACAGAAACAGATAGAGAGAGTCTCTCTCTCACACACACACACACACACACACACACACACACACACACACACAAAGAGTGACGTAGAAAGAGAAAGAGGCAGAGACACAGAGAGAAACGGGCTCAGTGACAGAAACAGATAGATAGACACACACACACACACACACACACACACAGAGTGACACAGAAAGAGAAAGAGAGACAGAGGCAGAGAGAGAGGGAGAGACAGAGAGAGAGAGAGAGAGAGTGAGAGAGAGAGAGAGATGGAATCAGAGGAGCAGAGAGGAAGCGGTGTGGCTGATGCGAGAGGCCAGCAGGGTGAAATAACAGTAAGAGAGACAGAGAATGGGAGAGATAGAGTGACAGTGAAAGGAAAGGTAGGAATGAACAAAGGAGACTATACAAACACAGAGTCAAAAGTGAGCGGGAGAGACTGTAACAAAAGCACGGAGTGAAAACTTGGAGAGGTAGCCAGTGAAGTGATGGCACGCGAGGAGGTTTGTCAAGAGAGTCAGAGAGAGTGCGTCACTACGTGGGAGGCAGAGAAGTGCATTGTTCATCAGGTGGGTGGGGGGAGAGAGCTGAGAGAGGGAAAAAGCAGGATGAGAAGGCAGGGTTAAAGAGACAGGCGAGGAGGGAAAGGATTGAGACTGAGGGTTAGGGAGGGGAGGTAGAATAGGGTAGGGAGGGGAGAGGGGGAGGGTGTTATGGGATAGAGAGTGGAGGGTAGGAGGGGAGGTGAGGAAGGGAGGAGAGAGCAGGGAGGTGAGTCTAGAAGGGGAGGGGAGGAGTGGAGAAGGTGGGAAGGGGAGGAGGAGGGTAGGGGAAATATGGAGGGTGTTGTGGGGTGAGAGTAGGGGAGGGATGATAGGGGAGGGAAGAGGAGGAGAGGAGGAGTGGAAGAGAGGGTGAGGAGTAGGGGAGCAGAGGGGATGGGGTGGGAAGTGGAGGAGGGAGGGAAGGAGTGGAAAGGGGAGGTGAGGGGGGAAGGGGTTGGAAGGAGGGGAAATGAGGAGAGGAGGGGTAAGGGGAAGGAGAGCTAGTGGAGGGGAGGAGGGGAAGGGGAGGGAGGAGGGAGAAGGGGAGGGTAGAGGGGAAAGGGAGGGTGGGGAGGGGAAGGGGAGTGGAAGAAGGGGAGGCGGAGTGGGAGGTGGAAGGGGAGGTGAGGAGTGGGTAGGGGAGGGAAGGTAGTGGGAAAGGGAGAGGTGGGGGAAGGATAGGTGGGAGGGGGAAGGGGAGGGAAGAGGAAGGAGAGGGGAGGGCAGGAGTAGAGGGGTGAGGAGTAGGGGAGGGGAGGAGGGGAAAGGAGACGGTTGTGGGGGAAGGAGTGGTTGGAGGGGTAGGAGAGGGCGGAGGGTGATGGGGAGGAAGGGGAAGAGAAGGGGTGGAGGGGAATGGGAGGTGATGGGGAGGAGAAGGAGAGCGGAAGGGGATGTGGAAGTGGAAGTGGAAGTGGAAGTGGAAGTCAGAAGGGTGTAGGGGAGGGAGGGTAGTGGAAAAAGGAGAAGTGGGGGAAGGGGAGGTGGAAGGGAAGGGTGTTGAGGGATTGGGAGGGGACGGTGTTAAGGGGAGAAGGGGAGGGTGAGGGATCGAAATTGGGAGGGGAGGGTGTTGAGGGATTGGGATTGGGAGAGAAGGGTGTTGACAGATTCGGAAGGAAGGGAAGGGTGTTGAGGGATTGAGATTGGGAGGGGAGGGTTTTGAGGGATTTGGAAGGGGTGGTGTTGAGGGGAGGGAGGGGAGGGTGTTGAGGGATTGGAATTGGGAGGGGAGGGTGTTGAGGGATTGGGATTGGGAGAGGAGGGTGTTGAGGGATTTGGAAGGGAGGGGAGGATGTTGAGGGATTGAGATTGGGAGGGGAGGGTTTTGAGGGATTTGGAAGGGGTGGTGTTGAGGGGAGGGAGGGGAGGGTGTTGAGGGATTTGGAGGGGATAGTGTTGAGGGGAGGGTGTTGAGAGATTGGGACTGTGGGGGAGGACGGAAGGGAGGGAAAGGGAGAATGGGAGGAGGGGAGGGAGGGGATGGAGGGGTGAAGAGGAGGGACGAGAGAGGAAGAGGGGAGGGAGGGGATGGGAGGGGAGGGTGTTGAGGGATTGGGATTGGGAGAGGAGGGTGTTGAGGGATTTGGAAGGGAGGGGATGGTGTTGAGGGATTGAGATTGGGAGAGGAGGGTGTTGAGGGATTTGGAAGGGAGGGGATGGTGTTGAGGGATTGAGATTGGGAGGGGAGGGTTTTGAGGGATTTGGAAGGGGTGGTGTTGAGGGGAGGGAAGGGAGGATGTTGAGGGATTTGGAAGGGAGAGGAGGGTGTTGAGGGATTTGGAGGGGATAGTGTTGAGGGGAGGGTGTTGAGAGATTGGGACTGTGGGGGAGGACGGAAGGGAGGGAAAGGGAGAATGGGAGGAGGGGAGGGAGGGGATGGAGGGGTGAAGAGGAGGGACGGGAGAGGAAGGGGAAGGGAGGGGATGGGAGGGGAGGAGGGGAGGGAGGGGAGGATTTGAGGAGGGGATGGGAGGAGGGGAAGGGAGGTGATGGTGTTGTGGGATTGGGAGGGCAGGGAGGTGATATTGTAAGTGAGCTACAGTGCTGGAGCTCAGCCTCTGCTGAAGGAAATTGTGACTTGGCAAATAACCTCACCCCGAAACGTACTTGCTCCCTCACCCACAAACCCACAACCCCACAACCTCACCCCCGGGACACACATTGTCTGTTGGCCACACAGCCACAGTGGGACTGCATTCCCATACGGATCCCCCTCCCATCCGTATACCTATCTCTCAAATGATACAAATTAACCCACAACCACCACTTCCACTGGCAGCTCGTTCCACACTCTCATCCCACTCTGAGTGAAAACCAAGGCAGGGCAGAGTGGACTCCCACTCTGGAGTTTCCCCTCCAGTTCCCCTTAAATATTTCACCTTTCACCCTACATTGATGATTCCAACCTCAGCGGAAAGTCTCCAAGCAGTTACCCTATCTATAGCCCTCATAATTTTTATACCTCTGTCAAATCTCCTCCCATTCTCCTATGCTCCAGAGAAAAAAGTCCAAACCTATTCAAGCTTTCCCTATAACTGATGTCCTCAAGTCCATTTACATCTGTGTGGAAATTTCCTGCTCTCTTTCAATCTTATTGATATCCTCCTTGTAGGTAGGTGACCAGAACTGCATTCAGTACTCCAAATTTGGGCTCAATTTCAACATTACAACCCCATTTCCAGAACTCGGTACTCTGATTTATGAAAGCTAATGTACTGAAAGCTCTCTTTATGACCATATCTACTTATGATGCCTCTTTCAAGGAAACTCCTCAGTGCCCTACCGTTCACTGTGTAAGCCCTACCTTGGTTTGTCCTCCCTAACACCTAAGAACATAAGAAATGGCAGCCCATCAAGCCTGCTCTATTTTTCAATAAGATCATGGCTGAACAGGGCATGGACTCTTCTCCACCTACCTGCCTTTTCCCCATAACCCTTAGTTCCCCTACTACGCAAAACTCTATCCAACCTTGTCTTAAATCTATTTACTGAGGTTGCTTCATTGGGCAGAGAATTCCACAGATTGACCATTCTTTGGGAAAAGCAGTTCCTCCTCATCTCTGTCCTAAATCTACTCTCCTGAATCTTGAGGCTATGTCTCCTAGATCTAGTCTCACCTACCAGTAGAAACAACTTTCCTGCCTCTATCTTATCTATCTCTTTCATAATTTTATATGTTTCTATAAGATCTCTCATTCTTCTGAATTCCAGTGAGTACAGTCCCAGGCGACTCAATCTCTCCTCATAGTCGAATCTCCTCTTCTCCGGAATCAACCTGGTGAATCTCCTTTGCACCGCCCCCAAAGCCAGTATATCCTTCTTCAAGTAAGAAGACCAGAACTGCACGCAGTACTCCAGGTGTGGCCTCACCAGTACCCTGTACAGTTGCAGCATAACCTCCCTGCTCTTAAATTCTGATTAAACTCTGATTCTAATTCTGAATTCAATCCCTCTAGCAATGAAGGCCAACGTTCCATTTGGCTTCTTGATAGCGTGCTGCACCTGCAAACCAACCTTTTGTGATTCATGCACAAGAACTCCCAAGACTCACTGCACAGCAGCATACTGCAATTTTTTACCATTTAAATAATAATCTGCTCTTTCATTTTTCCTTCAAAAATGGATGACCTCGCATTTACCAACATTGGCCTCATAGTTGTCTGCATTAAATTCCATCTGCCAATTTTTCAGCCCATTTTCCCAGCTGATTCAGATCTTGCTGCGTATTTTTATAGCCTTCCTTGTTGTCCCCAATCTGTTTATCTGCAAGTTTGCTCATCCAATTTACCACACTATCATCCAGATCGTTGACATAGATGGCAAACAACTGTGGACCCAGCACCGATCCCTGCAGCACTCCACTAGTCACAGGGCTCCAGTCAGAAAGGCAACTGTCTACTACCGCTCTCGGTTTCTCTTGTTAAGCCAATGTTGATCCAATTGTCTATTTCATCCTGAATACCAAGCCATTGAACCTTCTGGACTAGCCTCCCATGCAGGAGTTTGTCAAAGGCCTTGCTAAAGTCCATGTAGACAACATCCACTGCCGTCCCTTCAACAACCTTCTCGGTAACTTTCTCAAGGAGCTCTTTAAGTGTTTGGGATGATCGCCACACACAAAGCCATGTTGACTATATCTCATTGAATGTACCAATCTAAACACAGTGTATTCTGGTTAACTGGAACAACTGTCCAATAATTAGATGGTATCATTGAATGTATACAGCAAACAACCTGAAACTCTTACTCTTCACAGACATCCATGAAAAATAGAAGAGAACCCCAAAGAGTGAAAGACGGTAATACGTTAGAACCCCAAAGCCCCTTCCCCCCCACACACAAACAGCAGCAAAGCATCAATCCTCCCCACTTATTCCAGCAGAAAGTGTCCGCACCCACCACCCACCAAGCAAACAATTGCAAAGCTCCCGAAGAGAGACCATGATCTGCAGTCCAAGAGAAACTAATTGTTCACCTGACAATTTGACATGCCACAGGCGCTCTCTCTCCCTAACAAGGGACAGAGCGGTGTCAGCCCAGGAGAGACCAGCAAAACAAAACAGCTCGCTGACTATGGTGTTATAATCTGCTGCATCACTTTTGTTCTGAGTTCTCAGACTTAAGAATCAGCAGCAAACTCTCCACCATTGAGAGAGAGAGAGCGAGCACGCGCGCAATATCCAAATACAGAGGCCTCCGACAGCCGATCCATTGTTTGCGATGTTCTGTTTCTCAGTCGGCAACACACTGGCATGGACTCAGTTCGTCTTCAAGGTCGCAAGGTCTTACTCCAAAGGCACACGTCTTCCATCCGCATCCTGTTTATTTGTTAATTGGGACAGCCGTTTATTTGGGATAACTCTTAAAGAACAAAAACTAGTTAAGAAAATAGCCTGGATTCTCTTCATTTATTTAGGACACTATGCCACTTAATTGGGATAGCGCACTGTTGATTAAGATTCTAACTAGCATCAGTCGTGTGTACTTGTGTTGCCGTTATACACTGCATCATACTTAGAACGAACGGTTTTTAAATAGCACAAATTGTGCTGTGTTTGTGTTCAAAGAACAGCGATTTCTGTTACTGAGAGTCAGTGAGAAATAAGCAGCAAGACAATTCAGAGCTGTTTTGCTCTCTGCAGTTTAAAGCATTCAGGCTTGGAGATGCCAGAAATGGCCGGAGTGAAAATGAACCAATTTCACTCCTTCAGGTTAGGAACTACAAAGAATTTGAAGGCATCAGCAATCATTTTGAATGTTACAATGAAAGCGAAGACTTGTAGTAGTACTGGTAGTGTTCTAATTTGTTCTGTATTTCATTTAAATACATAATTTATTACTCGGTTAAATGGTAGTTTGTCTTTTTTTGTATACCTTTTTAGCTATTTCCATGAAACTTCAGCTAATTGGGACTAATATACTGGTCCTGATGTGTCCCAATTAACTGGAATCCACTGTACTTTTCCTGTCCCTTAGAATACCTTCCAACAATTTGCCCACAAACGATGTCAGGCTCACCGGCCTATTATTACCTGGCGTATACGTAGAGCCTTTCTTAAACAATGGAATAACATTAACTACCGTCCAATCCTCCAGCACCTCTCCCATAGCTAGGGAGCATTGGAGAGGGTCCAGAGGAAGTTCACGAGAACGATCCTGGGAATGAACGGGTTAACATATAACGAGCGTTTGTTAGCTCTGGGCCTATACTCGCTGGAGTTTAGTGGAATGAGGGCAGATCTCATGAAAGACTGCCTAATATTGAAAGGCCGAGATAGAGTGGACAGAGAGAGTCTTGGACCAGAGGGCGCAGCCTCAGAATACAAGGATGTCTCTTTACAACGGAGATGAGGAGGAATTTCTTTGCCAGAAGGGTGGTGATTCTGTGAAATTTATAGCCACGGACAGCCGTAGAGGACAGGTTACTGGGTACCTTTAAAGCTGAGGTTGATAAGTTCATGATTAGTAAGGGTATCAAAGATTACGGTGAGAATGGCATTGAGAGGATTAATAAATCAGCCGTGATGGAGCAGACTCGATGGGCTGAATTCTCATTCCAGTCCCATGTCTTACGATCTTATGGACATTTTAAATACCTCTGCCAGGAACCTACAATTTCTGCACTAGCCTACAAGGGGGCATCACATCAGTCTGTCTCCCAAGTAAATACTGATACAGTATAGATATATATATATGTAAACTAAGATCTGTCCCTCATCTCTTTTGGCTCCACGTGTAGATAACTGCACTGACAATCCAGTGACAGTGTGAATTCACGGCTGTAGACTCAGGCTGTTTAATTGTTATTTTCTTCACAGCTTAACATTTAATTGACTGCATTTTATATAACTACTAATATTCATTTAAGTGTTTAGTGTGCTTCCTAGTGGTCACAATTTGTATATGCAGCTGTCCTCCAGTGATTACATTTGTATTATTCTGGAAAGCTCTGGAAGCAATGGTATTGCATCATTTGAACAGACAGCATCGGATTTGTTGACTCTTATCTGTGAATTTGAATAGAATTTTCTTATCTATGTAGGATAAAAAGAGCTGACCAGGAGATTGTGCCATCTTTTGTCTCTCCCTCTTTTCACTTACTAGACCTCTATCAGTGTCCGTTTAGAATTCTCTTTGTTCTATGAACGCTTAATAAAACAATTATGAAGCAACATTTTATGTCTACTTCTTGACTAAGGTGTGAGGTGGAGCTATGATGGTGCTTAACAGTGACTCCTTCGAGCTCATCTGCGGAAACAGCTTAATTTCTACCTTTCATATCTCTCTTTTTCCTTTTCAAGGTGGATGGGGTTCTGTCAGATCTCTTTGTGTTGGTGGGACCCACTCCCGGGAGCTCACGACCGGCAGCTTTTCCATATCCCAAGGACGTGGCCTAGAAGAAGAGTGCGCCTTCGGGGCTCCGAGGGTTTGTGGCCCTGGGCTGACTCTAAACTGGTGCTGCTGACTGAAGCATCGCAGGAGAAAACAGAACATCGGGAACAGCAGATCGGCCATTGTGGGCTCTGTGCTCGGCAAAATGTGCTCTCTCTCTCTCTCTCTCTCTCTCATTGGTGGGGGAGAGTTTGTTGCTGATTATCAAGTCAGAGAACTTGGAAAAAAAAGTGACGCGGCAGACTTTATCATTGCAAATCAGCGAGTTGTTTTGTTATGTTTCCCCTCTCACTGTGAAAGTGTGATGCCGCTCTGTCTCTTTATTGGGGGGACAGAGAGAGCCTGTATGTTGGATTGTCGGGTAAACAATTAGTTTTTGTTGTACTGTAGATCATGGTCTTATTAGGGGCTTTGCTGTTGCTTGCTTGGTGAGTGGAAGGTGCTGATGCTTTTCTTTGCTGAAGTAAGTGGGACATTGTTTTGCTGCTACTTGTGTGTGTGGGGGAGGGCTTTGGAGTTCTAATGTTTTTACTGCCACTCATTCTTTGGGGCGCTCTTCTGGTTATCGTGGATGTCTGTGAAGAACAAGAATTTCAGGTTGTACATTATACATTTCTGTGATATTAAATAGAACTATTGAAACTTCCAAAGTTCAAAGTAAATTTATTATCAAGCACATATACTTACATCACCATGTACAACCCTGAGATTCTTGCAGGCATACTCAATGCATCCATAACAGAATATTATCATAATAGGATCAACGAAAGACCGCATTGATTTGGACGTTCAACCAGTGTGCAAACGATAACACACTATGCAAGTACGAAAAGAAAGAAATAATAATAATAACAATAATAAATAAATAAGCAATATGCATCAGGAATATGAAATGAAGTCCTTGAAAGTGAGTCCATTATTGTGGAAACGTTTCAATGATGGGGCAAGTGAAGTTATCCCCTCTGCTTCAGGAGCCTGATTGTTGAGATGTAATAACTGTTCCTGAACCTGATGGTGTGAGTCTTGAGGCTCCTGTACTTTCTTCCCGATGGCAGCAGTGAGAGACAGCCTGTCCTGGGTGGCGAGAGTCCCTGATGATGGATGCTGTTTTCCTGTGACAGCGTTTCATGTAGATGTGCTCAACGGTGGGGATGGACTGGGAACCTCGGATTAAAATTTTCAGAATACAACATAGCCTGCAATACAGATGGTAAAATTGGGGGCTAGCCAGGCGGAGGGTAGGATGAGTCAAGGCCAAAAAGGAATTTATGTGTTGAGCCAGAGAAAGCCGATGAGGTAGTTACCCCTCAACACATCAGATACACAACATTCACAAGAGAAACAAACAGTAAGTTACACAGGGAACACAATTAAAACAAAATCTATTGTAGTACAAACTGATCACAATGTTCCTGTACTGAAACAGTTGGTTCAATAACTGAATGGTTGAAGGGAAGTAGCTGTTCCTGAACATTGTGGTGTGGGACTTCAGCTTT
This sequence comes from Mobula hypostoma, assembly GCF_963921235.1. Lineage (NCBI taxonomy): Eukaryota > Metazoa > Chordata > Chondrichthyes > Myliobatiformes > Myliobatidae > Mobula > Mobula hypostoma. Next base: position 25,477,717 of record NC_086124.1, on the reverse strand, counting down.
CTGTACCTCCTGCCTGACGGGAGCTGTGAGTAGACGGCACATCCCAGATGGTGGGGCATCTTTAGAACTCTACAAAACTGTGCAAGCCTTTTGACCCATGATGTTATGCCGACCGTTCAACCCCCAATCCTTATCTAACTCTAATCTAACCCTTCCCTCCCACTTAGGTCTCCATTTTTTTTCTACCATCCACGTGCCTACCTAAGAGTTTCTTTAATGTCAAATGGTCCCATTTACTATCAGAGAATGTATACAGTATACAACCTGAAATTCTTACTCTTCACAGACATTCACGAAATAAGAATGAATGATAGAAACAGCAGAACCCCAAAGACCCCTCCCCCTCCCATGCACAATTAGCAGCAGAAGCATTAAACCCCACTTGCACCAATAGAAGCACTGACCACCCTCCCCCATCATGTAAGCAACAGCAAAACTCCCCAAAGAGACCTTGATCTGGAGTCCCTAATGCAGCTGCCTCTACCACCACCCCTGGTAGTGTGTTCCACACACCCATCATCACTCTCTGTGTATAAAAAATACCTACCTCTGACATCCCCCCTATACTCTCCTCCAATCACCTTAAAATTATGCCCCCTGATATTAGCCATTTCCACTCGGAACTTGAGTTATCCCTTAGTGCCACCATGCACACTGGCGTTGCCCCTTGCCTTGTCCTGCACTTGACTACTGCATGCACTTCTCATTGTGTTGTAGAACAGAGCTGAATACTCCGAAATACAGTAATGGAGAAGGCATTCCCCAGGGTGTTGCATGGAATGGACTGTCTCTGTTATGGGGAGAGTGTGGAGAGACTGTGTCTATTCTCCCTGGTTTTCTATTCTTACACAGACCATAGAATGCTGTAGCAGAGTACAGGCTGTTCAGCCCAGTGTTGTGCCAATACTTTAACCCACCCTAAAATCAAACTCACCCTTCCCCCTCATAGCCCTCCATTTTTCTATCATCCACGTACCTATCTAAGAGTCTCTTTAAATGTCCCTACCACCACTCGTGGCAGGGCAGCCCATACACTGACCACTCTCTGTGAAAGAAACTTACCTCATATACTAGCCTCCAATCACCTTAAAATTAAGTGCCCCATATAGTAGCCATTTCCACTCTGGGAAAAAGTCTCTGGCTGTCCTCTTATCATCTTATACGCCTCTCAACCTCCTTCATGCCAGAGATAAAAGCCCTAGCTCAACCCTTAAGACATGTTCTCTAATCCCAGCAGTATCCTGGTAAGTCTCCTCTGCACCCTCTCTAAAGCTTCCACATCCTTCCCATAATGATAATGTGACCAATGACATCGTGAATCCAGTTGACGTCTAACAGCCATAAATTCCAGTTACAGCCATGAATCCCAACAGATGAATTGGCACTCTGAATCCCAACATGCAATACAGCCGATAAAAAGACGATGATTCCAACTGGAATACAAAGTTCAAAGTAAATTTATTATCAAGTATGTATCAGTCCTGATGAAGGGTCTCAGCCCGAAATGTCGACTGTTTACTTTTCTCCATAAATGCTGCCCGGCCTCCTGAGTTCCTCCAGTGTTTTTAGTGTGTGTTGCCATGGAGACAAGGTCAAGAGGTTAAGTTGTTGTTCAGACCAAACAGCAGAATGGGGAAGAAATGTGATCGAAGTGATTGTTGGTGCCATACCGGGTGGTTTGAGTATCTCAGAAACTGTTGATCATCTGGGATTTTCACACACAACAGTTTACAAAGAATGGTGTGAAAAACAACAAGAAAACATCCAGTGAGCAGCAGTTCTGTGGGTGAAAATGAGTGGGGTCAGAGGAGAATGGCCAGACTGGTTCAAGCTGACAGGAAGGTGACAGTAACTCAAATAACCACACATTTACAACAGTGGTGTGCAGAAGAGCATCTCTGAACGCACAACACTTCGAACCTTGAAGTGGACGGGCTACAGCAGCAGAAGACCACAACACACACTCAGTGGCCACTTTATTAGGTACAGGAGTTAGCTAATAAAGTGGCCCCTGAATGTAACTGAGAGAGTGATTAGCTTCGTGCCGGTTGGTTCAAGAACCGAATGGTTGAAGGGAAGCTGCTGTTTCTGAACCTGGTGGTGCGGGGCTTCAGGCTTCTGTACCTCCCGCCCGATGAGAGAAGATGGCACGGCACAGATGGTGGGGGATCGTTGATGATCTTCCTGAGGTGGTGCCTCTTGTAAATGCTATTGGTGGTGGGGAGGGATGTGCCTGTGGTGCATCAGCTGATCCACTACTCCCTTCAGTATATTGATTTCAAGCAATACACACAAAATGCTGGAGGAACTCAGCAGGCCAGGCAGCATCTGAGGAAATGAGTATAGCCGACGCTTACGGCCGAGATCCTTCAATAGAAGAGTCTTGGCCCAATAGGTTCACTGCACTCTTTTCCATAGATGCTGCCTGGCCTGCTGAGTTCCTCTAGCATTTTGTGTGTGTAGCTCGAAGTCAATTATCGTTTCTTTTGTCTTCTTGATGTTGTGGTTCCTGCACCAATCGGACAGCTTCGGCACCTCCTCTCTATGTGCAGATTTGTTTGACAAAGACTAGCTTTCTTTGTCACACGTAAAGTACTGTGCAAAACTCTTAGGCACATGCTAAAAAAAATTCTGTCAAGCGAAGAAGCTTTCAAAAATAATGAAATAAAAAGTTTCTAAATATCAAAAGATGTATTATAAAGAGCAGTAAAGAGTGAAAAATGAAATCAAATCAATATTTGGTGTGACCACCCATTGTCTTTAAAACTGCATTAATAGATGCTCCCTGGTCTGATGGGGTTGGGGGGTTAACAGGGAGAAAGAGAGAGGTCATTTTATGAAGGATCTCGGCTCAAAATGTCGACTGTTTATTCATTTCCATAGGTGCTGCCTGACCTGCTGAGTTCCTCCAGCATTTTGTGTGTGTTGTTCTGGATTTCCAGCATCTGCAGAATCTCTTGTGCTTATGACAAATAACCAGTGTGCAAAACAAGACAAACTGTGAAAATAAAAATAGTACTGCAAAAAAGAGTTGTAAAGAGTCCTTGACAGTGAGCCTATAGAATGTGGAATCAGTTCAGTGTTGAGGTGAGTGGAGTTATCCAGCCTGGTTCAGAAGCCTGATGGCTGACGGGCAATAACTGCTCCTGAACATTCGGGGATAAGCTGTGTGTCCTTAAGACCTTTAGTCATAGGAGCAGAATTAGGCCATTCAGCCCACTGAGCCTGCTCCACGATTCCATCATGGCTGATTTATTATCCTTCTCTCCTGCCTTCTCCCTGTAACCACTGACTGATCAAGAACCTATCAATCTCTTTAAATATACCCAATGATGCCCTCCACAGCGTCTGTGGCAACAAATTCCACAGATTCACCACACACTGGCTGAAGAAATTCCTCCTCACCTCTGTTCGAAAGGAATGTATTCTGAGGAAGTGCGTTCTGTTCCTAGTCATCCCCTCTATTAGAAATATCCTCTCCACATCCACTCTATCTTAACCTTTCATTATTTGATATGGGTCAATGAGATCCCCCTCATTCTTCTAAACTCCAGCAAGTACAGGCCCACAGTCATCAAATGCTCCTCATACATTAACCCTTCCAGTCCCAGAATAGTTCTCATGAACCTCCTCTGGACCTTCTCCAATGCCAGCATATCTTTTCTTACATAAGGGGCCCAAAACTGCTCACAGTGGTCACTGTGTCTGACCCCGGGTGTCTGTGATGGAACAGTGCAGAGGGAGCTTCACTGTGTGTCTGACCCCAGGAGTCTGTGATGGAACAGTGCAGAGGGAGCTTCACTGTGTGTCTGACCCCGAGAGTGTGTGATGGGACGGTGCGGAGGGAGCTTCACTGTGTGTCTGACCCCGGGAGTGTGTGATGGGACGGTGTGGAGGGAGCTTCACTGTGTGTCTGACCCCGGGAGTGTGTGATGGGACGGTGTGGAGGGAGCTTCATTCTGTGTCTGACCCCGGGAGTGTGCGATGGGTTTGTGCAGAGGGAGTTTCACTCTGTGTCTGACCCCGGCAGTGTGACGGTGTGGAGGTAGCGTCACTCTGTGTCTGACCCCCGGAGTGTGTGATGGGACGGTGTGGAGGGAGCTTCATTCTGTGTCTGACCCCGGGTCTGTGCGATGGGTTTGTGCAGAGGGAGTTTCACTCTGTGTCTGACCCCAGGACTGTGCGATGGGTTTGTGCAGAGGGAGTTTCACTCTGTGTCTGACCCCAGCAATGTGACAGTGTGGAGGTAGCGTCACTCTGTGTCCGACCCCGGGAGTGTGTGATGGGACGGTGTGGAGGGAGCTTCACTCTGTGTCTGACCCCGGGAATGTGCGATGGGTTTGTGCAGAGGGAGTTTCCCTCTGCGTCTAACTCAAGTCGTTCCTCCCCTGGGAGTGTGTGATGAGTCTCTGACATGTCTGGAGTACACGGTGCAGTTTTAATGAGCCTCGATGTGCTTACATGCTGAAAAGAAACAGCAGAACAGGTGATGTTTGCAATCTGCTATTTCCTGAAGCCCTGAATAATTCATTGTCAGCACCGTTCAGTGAAATGCAGCTTGCTTCCCACAGCCTGCCACCGATCTCGAGTGGATTGGTGGAATGCCAGCCTTGCACCTAGTACCCAGCAGAGGCCATTATATAAGCCTGCTCCCGGCATGTTCTCAAATGTTTTCTGCATATCAGAGCCGCCCTGGGGACAGAATCAGTACAGGGGCACCCCTGACCGCTGCCTCCCCCACCCACGGACTCCACCGTCCATTACCAGATATCGGCAGGAAGGGCTTCACACCTTGTCATACATAAGCGCGGATCGGCCATGGTTAAACAGCTGTGGGCATATGGGCTGAGGTGCAGAACTGTGGCGACACTTGCGGGCTGCCTCTCACTGATTTGATTTGACGCAAAGCGATGCATATCACTGGGTGTTTCGATGTACGTGTGACAAGTAAAAGTAATCATTTACTCTAGCCGCTGCAACTCCATGTTTGCCTCAGACTCACCCACGAGTACACCTGACCCACCCGACACCGTGAGACTGACCGCTCCACGTCACAGTACACCTGACCGTCCCAACACTGTGTGACTGACCGCTCCACGTCACAGTACACCTGACCGTCCCAACACTGTGTGACTGACCGCTCCACGTCACAGTACACCTGACCGTCCCAACACTGTGTGACTGACCGCTCCACGTCACAGTACACCTGACCTCCCCAAAACCATGAAACTGACGCTCCACGTTACAGTGTGCCTGACTGCCCCAACACCGTGCGACTGACCACTCCATGTCACAGTGAGCCTGACCACGCTGACACTGTACCCATGACTGCATCATTACTGTGTGACTAAATACCTCGAGACTACGCTACTAACCACTCCATTGCAGTGTGACTGACTAGCCAGACAGGGGCAACTAGCCACTCCACCTCAGCGTGACATGCCGCTCCACATTACAGTCAGACTGACTGCCCCGTACCAGCACAGCTGACCCACTGGATATCCTGTTACTGATGGTGTGTAAGGAACCTAGAGGGTATGATCACCGACTGACTCAGTGGCGATAGAGGGAATAGCAGGTGACCATTCTGCCCCTCAAGGCCTGTCTATCTGTGCTCCTTTCCATCTGTTCCTCAGACCCTCAATCCCTTCAAGCGACACCTCTCCCCATCTCTGTAACCCTCTCCGGCCCCTACACCCCTCCATGTCTCTGTAACCCCCTCAGCTCCTACACCCCTCTCCATCTCTGTAACCCTCTCCGGCCCCTACACCCCTCCATGTCTCTGTAACCCCCTCAGCTCCTACACCTCTCCCCGTCTCTGTAACCCTCTCCGGCCCCTACACCTCTCCCCGTCTCTGTAACCTGCCCAGCCCCTACACCCCTCCATGTCTCTGTAACCCACCCAGCTCCTACACCTCTCCGTGTCTGTAACCCTCTCCAGTCCCTACACCCATTCCTGTCTCTGTAAACCCCTCAGCCCCTACACTCCTCCATGTCTCTGTAACTCCCTCAGCTCCTACACCCCTCCCCATCTCTGTAACTCTCTCCAGCCCCTATACCCCTCCTTGTCTCTATAATCCCCCCATCTCTGTAACCCTCTCCAGCCCCTACAACCCTCCCCATCTCTGTAAACCCCTCAGCCCCTATACCTCTCCCTGTCTGAAACCCTCTTCAGCCCTTACACCCATTCCTGTCTCTGTAAATCCCTCAGCTCCTACACCCCTCCCCATCTCTGTAACCCTCTCCAGCCCCTACACCCCTTCCCATCTCCGCAAACCCCTCAGCACCTACACCCCCATCTCTGTAACTCACTCTAGCCTCTACAGTCCTCCAGTTTCTGTAACCCCCGTCAGCCCCTACAGCCTTCCCCGTCTCTGTAACTCCCTCCAGTCCCTACACCCCTCCCTGTCTCTGTAACCCCCTCAGCTCCTAGTCAGGCCCTTCGCTCTCTGTGGAACATTACCAAACCACCTTCTTGACTGTTGGATCTCACTGTAGATCTCATCCCCTCAGTCCACTGGAGCTGTCTTCACGTGCTAGGACAGGCATGTCCTTATCTCATTGGGGTATGAGCCCAACTGTCAAAGTGGTGTACCGGGGTGTGGCCACTGTTGCAGGTGAGTGAGCTGCTCCAGAATAGATACGACAAGCCCCAATCCCAACACACTCTATCTGTGGATATTATACTAGGTTCAAAGAAAATTTATTATCAAAGTAAATCTATTATCAAAATACATGTACGTCACCATATACAGCCCGGAGATTCATTTTCTTGCAGGTTGAGGGGTAATAACTGTTCCTGAACCTGGTGGTGTTGGTCCTGGAGCTCCCATACCTTCTTTCTGACGGCAGCAGTGAGAAGAGAGCATGACCTGGGTGATGGGGGTCCCTGATGATGGATGCTGCTTTCCTGCGACAAATCTCCATGTAACGTGCTCAATGATTGGGAGGGCTTTACCCGTGATAGACTAGGCCATATCCACTACTTTTTGTAGGATTTTCCATTCAAGGGCACTGGTGTTTCCATAGCAGGCTCGATGCAGCCAGTCAGTACACTCTCCACCACACATCTATAGAAGTTTGTCAAAGTTTTAGATGTCTTCGCAAACTGCTAAAGATTCCTTCCTGGCACCTGGGCACTTAACCTTAGGATACAAGCACGAGAAAATCTGCACACACTAAGTGGTGCAGGAACTCAGCAGGCTAGGCATCACCTATGGAAATGTTTAAACAGTCAACGGTTCAGGCTGAGACCCTTCATCAAGACTTTTAGATCTGTCCCATTGTCATAGAATTAACCACATACATCCCCTCCATCTCATTGTATCCATCTCTTTTCACAATGCCAATCAAAGCACCACTTAATCCAAGCAAATACAAAGCAAGCTTGTGTAATTTCTCAGAGGAAGGAGCATTTGGGGTCCTCCCTCCAGAGACAGTTTGCAATAATTGGGTTGGATAATCATGAAATAGGAACCAAGCCAACTGCACATGCTGCTGAAGCGTTAATTACTTATTGAATTCCCTTGCTGGATAAATTCATCGCTCCTTTGTCTCCTTGACACCATCTCGCTCCCTCACACCAAGACAGTAATCGATATGTACCATTAATTCCATTGTTTGCTCCCTCTCTGTCCATCTCCTCAACAATCCTAAATTTTCAGAACCTATGCAGCCCCTTCTCAGGACATCCCTCCTGACCAACCCTACCACAGTGCACTGCTCCCTCCTCACTGCCTCTCCCTCCTCACCACCACACCCACAGCACGGCAATCCCTCCTCACCGCCTCTCCCACAGCGTGAGGCTCCCTCCTCACCACTCCTCCCACAGCTGCTCCTTCCTCACTGCCTCCCACAGCACGGCAATCCCTCCTGACCACCTCTCCCACAGCACGACAATCCCTCCTCACCGCCTCTCCCACAGCGTGAGGCTCCCTCCTCACCACTCCTCCCACAGCTGCTCCCTCCTCACCACCACACCCACAGCACGGCAATCCCTCCTGACCACCTCTCCCACAGCACGACAATCCCTCCTCACCGCCTCTCCCACAGTGTGAGGCTCCCTCCTCACCACTCCTCCCACAGCTGCTCCCTCCTCACCACCTCTCCCACAGCGTGAGGCTCCCTCCTCACCACCACTCCCACAGCACGGCAATCCCTCCTCACCACCTCTCCCACAGCTGCTCCCTCCTCACTGACTCTCCCACAGCACGGCAATCCCTCCTCACCACCTCTCCCACAGCTGCTCCCTCCTCACTGCCTCTCCCACAGCATGGCAATCCCTCCTCACCAGCTCTCCCACAGCACAGCAATCCCTCCTCACCGCCTCTCCCACAGCGTGAGGCTCCCTCCTCACCACCTCTCCCACAGCTGCTCCCTCCTCACCACTCCTCCCACAGCTGCTCCCTCCTCACTGACTCTCCCACAGCACGGCAATCCCTCCTCACCACCACTCCCACAGCTGCTCCCTCCTCACTGACTCTCCCACAGCACGGCAATCCCTCCTCACCACCTCTCCCACAGCTGCTCCCTCCTCACCACTCCTCCCACAGCTGCTCCCTCCTCACTGACTCTCCCACAGCACGACAATCCCTCCTCACCGCCTCTCCCACAGCTGCTCCCTCCTCACTGCCTCTCCCACAGCGTGAGGCTCCCTCCTCACCACCTCTCCCACAGCTGCTCCCTCCTCACCACTCCTCCAACAGCACAGCAATCCCTCCTCACCGCCTCTCCCACAGCGTGAGGCTCCCTCCTCACCACCTCTCTCACAGCTGCTCCCTCCTCACTGACTCTCCCACAGCATGGCAATCCCTCCTCACTGCCTCTCCCACAGCTGCTCCCTCCTCACTGACTCTCCCACAGCTGCTCCCTCCTCACCACTCCTCCAACAGCACAGCAATCCCTCCTCACCGCCTCTCCCACAGCGTGAGGCTCCCTCCTCACCACCTCTCTCACAGCTGCTCCCTCCTCACTGACTCTCCCACAGCATGGCAATCCCTCCTCACTGCCTCTCCCACAGCTGCTCCCTCCTCACTGACTCTCCCACAGCTGCTCCCTCCTCACCACTCCTCCAACAGCACAGCAATCCCTCCTCACCGCCTCTCCCACAGCGTGAGGCTCCCTCCTCACCACCTCTCCCACAGCTGCTCCCTCCTCACCACCTCTCCCACAGCGTGGGGCTCCCACCTCACCGCCCCTCCCACAGCATGGCAATCCCTCCTCACCACCTTTCCCACAGCGCAGCGATCCCTCCTCATTACTCCTCCCACAGCGTGGGGCTCCCTCCTCACCACCTCTCCCACAGCTGCTCCCTCCTCACTGCCCCTCCCACAGTGCGCTGCTCCCTCCTCACCACCTCTCTCTCAGCACAGCAATCCCTCCTCACCATCCCTCTCATAGCACAGCAACCCCTTCTTACCCCCCCTCCTGCAGTGTGGCGATCCCTCCTCACCGCCCCTCCCACAGTGCACCGCTCCCTCCCCTTCCCTCCCACATCTCCTCCTCCTGGGAGAGTGAGAGTTGGTAATAAACACAGCCCTCGCCTGCATCAATGCCCACGTCCTCTGAATGAATAACGAGAAGCCTCATTTGATTACTCAGGAATTTTGGAAGTTGCCCGAAGAACAGCAGTGAGTGGTGTTGGTGGGTTGGGGAGAGTGGGGAACAGGATGGGAGTCTGCATGCGAGAGGAGTCAGGCAGTACCGCTGAGGTGCAGGGGACAGTTCCTGAGCCAGGAGAGGGCGCACTCCCATGATCAGCTGTAGGAATTGTCAAATGGTATTCCTTTCCTGGAAGGGAAGGGGTTCCTCAGCCTGGGCCTCACGTTTAAAATCAACACTTTCTGAATCCCTCACGTTCTGAATGTGACACGTTTCACTCAACCATGGTAACCCTTTGAGTCCCTTCCTCCTTCATTCTCTGTGACACACTCAACCCCTACACTCCCCCCGTTTCTGTAACCCTCTCTGGCCCCTACACCCCTCCTCATCTCTGTGACTCTCTCCAATACTCAAATCCCGTCCCTACCTTTGTGACCTCCTAGCCCCTATACCCTTCCCATCTCTGTAACCCCCACCTCCCCTACATCCTTCCTGTCTCTGTAACCACCTACCACCCCACACCCTTCCCATCTCTGTAACCCTTACCTCCCCTACATCCTTCCTGTCTCTGTAACACTTACTTCCCCACACCCTTCCCAGCTCTGTAACCCTTACCTCCCCTACACCCTTCCTGTCTCTGTAATCCCCACCTCCCCTACACCCTTCCTGTCTCTGTAACCCCCTCCCTCCCCTACATCCTTCCTGTCTCTGTAACCACCTACCACCCGACACCCTTCCCAGCTCTGTAACCCTTACCTCCCCTACACCCTTCCAATCTCTGTAACCCCCACCTCCCCTACACCCTTCCCATCTCTGTAACCCTTACCTCCCCTACACCCTTCCTGTCTCTGTAACCCTTACCTCCCCTACACCCTTCCTGTCTCTGTAACCCTCTCCCTCCCCTACAACCTTCCTGTCTCTGTAACCACCTACCCCCCACACCCTTCCCAGCTCTGTAACCCTTACCTCCCCACACCCTTCCCATCTCTGTAACCACCTACCCCCCGACACCCTTCCCAACTCTGTAACCCTTACCTCCCCACACCCTTCCTATCTCTGTAGCCACCTACCCCCCGACACCCTTCCTGTCTCTGTAACCCCCTCCCTCCCCTACATCCTTCCTGTCTCTGTAACCACCTACCCCCCCACACCCTTCCCAGCTCTGTAACCCTTACCTCCCCACACCCTTCCCATCTCTGTAACCACCTACCCCCCGATACCCTTCCCAGCTCTGTAACCCTTACCTCCCCACACCCTTCCTATCTCTGTAGCCACCTACCCCCCGACACCCTCCCTGTCTCTGTAACCCCCTCCCTCCCCTACATCCTTCCTGTCTCTGTAACCACCTACCACCCGACACCCTTCCCAGCTCTGTAACCCTTACCTCCCCTACACCCTTCCCATCTCTGTAACCCCCACCTCCCCTACACCCTTCCCATCTCTGTAACCCCCTCCCTCCCCTACACCCTTCCTGTCTCTGTAACGACCTACCCCCCCACACCCTTCCCATCTTTGTAACCCTTACCTCCCCTACACCCTTCCTGTCTCTGTAACCCTTACCTCCCCTACACCCTTCCTGTCTCTGCAACCCCCTCCCTCCCCTACAACCTTCCTGTCTCTGTAACCACCTACCCTCCACACCCTTCCCAGCTCTGTAACCCTTACCTCCCCACACCCTTCCCATCTCTGTAACCACCTACCCCCCGACACCCTTCCCAGCTCTGTAACCCTTACCTCCCCACACCCTTCCTATCTCTGTAGCCACCTACCCCCCGACACCCTTCCTGTCTCTGTAACCCCCTCCCTCCCCTACACCCTTCCTGTCTCTGTAACCACCTACCCCCCTACACCCTTCCCAGCTCTGTAACCCTTACCTCCCCACACCCTTCCCATCTCTGTAACCACCTACCCCCCCACACCCTTCCTATCTCTGTAGCCACCTACCCCCCGACACCCTTCCTGTCTCTGTAACCCCCTCCCTCCCCTACACCCTTCCTGTCTCTGTAACCACCTACACCCCAACACCCTTCCCAGCTCTGTAGCCACCTACCCCCCTACACCCTTCCCAGCTCTGTAACCCTTACCTCCCCTACACCCTTCTCATCTCTGTTAAACCCCTACCTCCCTACATCCTTCCTGTCTCTGTAACCACCTACCCCCTCACACCCTTCCCAGCTCTGTAACCCTTATCTCCCCTACACCCTTCCCGTTTCTGTAACCCCTACCTCCCCTACACCCTTCTCATCTCTGTTAAACCCCTACCTCCCCTACATCCTTCCTGTCTCTGTAACCACCTACCACGCGACACCCTTCCCAGCTCTGTAACCCTTACCTCCCCTACACCCTTCCCATCTCTGTAACCCCCACCTCCCCTACACCCTTCCCATCTCTGTAACCCCCTCCCTCCCCTACACCCTTCCTGTCTTTGTAACGACCTACCCCCCCACACCCTTCCCATCTCTGTAACCCTTACCTCCCCTACACCCTTCCTGTCTCTGTAACCCTTACCTCCCCTACACCCTTCCTGTCTCTGTAACCCCCTCCCTCCCCTACAACCTTCCTGTCTCTGTAACCACCTACCCTCCACACCCTTCCCAGCTCTGTAACCCTTACCTCCCCATACCCTTCCCATCTCTGTAACCACCTACCCCCCGACACCCTTCCCAGCTCTGTAACCCTTACCTCCCCACACCCTTCCTATCTCTGTAGCCACCTACCCCCCGACACCCTTCCTGTCTCTGTAACCCCCTCCCTCCCCTACACCCTTCCTGTCTCTGTAACCACCTACCCCCCTACACCCTTCCCAGCTCTGTAACCCTTACCTCCCCTACACCCTTCCTGTCTCTGTAACCACCTACCCCCCCACACCCTTCCCAGCTCTGTAACCCTTACCTCCCCTACACCCTTCCTGTCTCTGTAACCCTTACCTCCCCTACATGCTTCCTGTCTCTGTAACCACCTACCCCCCCACACCCTTCCCAGCTCTGTAACCCTTACCTCCTCTACACCCTTCTTGTCTCTGTAACCACTTACCTCCCCTACACCCTTCTCATCTCTGTTAAACCCCTACCTCCCCTACATCCTTCCTGTCTCTGTAACCACCTACCCCCTCACACCCTTCCCAACTCTGTAACCCTTATCTCCCCTACACCCTTCCCGTTTCTGTAACCCCTACCTCCCCTACACCCTTCTCATCTCTGTTAAACCCCTACCTCCCCTACATCCTTCCTGTCTCTGTAACCACCTACCCCCCAACACCCTTCCCAGCTCTGTAACCCTTACCTCCCCTAGACCCGTCCTGTCTCTGTAACCCTTACCTCCCCTACACCCTTCCTGTCTCTGTAATCACCTACACCCCGCACTCTTCCCAGCTCTGTAACCACCTACGCCCCCACACCCTTCCTAGCTCTGTAACACTTGCCTCCCCTACACCCTTCCTGTTTCTGTAACCCCCACCTCCCCTACACCCTTCCCAGCTCTGTAACCCTTACTGCCCCTACACCCTTCCTGTCTCTGTTACCACCTACACCCCACACACCCTTCCCAGCTCTGTAACCCTTACCGCCCCTACACCCTTCCTGTCTCTGTAACCACCTACCCCCCCCCACACCCTTCCCATCTCTGTAACCACCTATCTCCCCTACACCCTTCCCAGCTCTGTAACCCTTACCTCCCCACACCCTTCCTGTCTCTGTAACCACTTACCCCCCCCCACACCCTTCCCAGCTCTGTAACCACCTACCCCCCCCACATCCTTCCCAGCTCTGTAACCTCTACCTCCCCTACACCCTTCCCATCTCTGTAATCCTTACCTCCCCTACACCCTCCTGTCTCTGTAACCACCTACTCCCCGACACCCTTCCCGTCTCTGTAACCACCTACCCCCCGACACCCTTCCTGTCTCTGTAAGCCTTACCTCCCCGACACCCTTACCGTCTCTGTAACCACCTACCCCCCGATACCCTTCCTGTCTCTGTAAGCCTTACCTCCCCGACACCCTTACCGTCTCTGTAATCCTTACCTCCCCTACATCCTTCTCATCTCTGTTAAACCCCTCCCTCCCCTAAACCCTTCCTCTGTAACGTCGTACCTCCCCTACACCCTTCTCATCTCTGTAACCCCCACCTCCCCTACACCCTTCCTGTCTCTGTAACCCCTACCTCCCCTACACCTTTCTCATCTCTGTAACCCCACCTCCCCTACACCTTTCTCATCTCTGTAACCCCTACTTCCCTTACACACTTCTTGTCTCTGTAACCCCCTATCTCCCCTACACCCTTCCTCTGTAATCTCCAACCTCCCCTACACCCTTCCCGTCTCTGTAACCCCCACCTCCCCTACACCGTTCTCATCTCTGTTAAACCCCTACCTCCCCTACACCCTTCCTGTCTCAGTAAACCCCTACCTCCCCTACACCCTTCCCATCTGTTTCCCCCTCCAGCCCCTACACCCTTCCCCGTCCCTGTAATATCCACCTTCCCCTATACCCCGTCCTGTTTCTGAAATCTCCTCCATCCCCTCCGCCCCTCCCTGTCTCTGTAACCCCTTCCATCTGTCACTTCCTCCCTGTCTTTGTAACCTCCTCTGGCCCCTACACCACACCTCATGTCTGTAATCCCCTCCCTCCCCTATACCCGTCACCATCTCTGTGACCTCCTTCTGCCCCTACAACCCTCCCTGTCTCTGTAACCCCTACAGCCCCTACACCACTCTCCATTTCTGTGACCCCCCTCCCTCCCTTACACCCCTGTCTCCATGATACCCTCCCTCCCCATCTCCGTGACCCCCTCCATCCACTAAATCCCACCGTCTCTGTGACATCCTCTGTCCCCTACATCACTCCTAATCTTCGTGACCTGCTTCCTCCATTACAACCCTCCGTGGCCTTCTCCCTCCCATACACCCCTTCCTATCTCTGTGACCCCACACCTGCTGCCTACACCCCTCCCCATCTCTGTGACTCAGAGCTTTCCTTTGAAATGCTCCCCTGGTCCATCACGTTTCTCTGCCTTTTCTAATTCATGCCCCCCCCCAACCCCAGGGCTTGGCTTTTAAGGAGTTCGATCCCACTGCAACGTTCTAGCAAGGCGAAGCCCTCCGTCTCTGGTGAGCAGAACTTGGACAGCTACAGCAATCAGCTGCCTAGATTCCACGTTTCCTTAAATGCAATTGGCCGTAGTGGATTTGAGGGGATAAGATGGCATACAAGCCCAACCTCACATCACAGCTCATGCTCTGCCGCAGAAAACAAGCATCTGGAGGAACTGAGTGGTCAAGCCACTCACTACCTCATGTGCCTATCCCTCCCCAAGATGGCGCTGAGCTGCATTCTCTGTTGAGGTTGCGGCTCAGAATTAGTTTTTCGTATGTTTTAGGTTCATATGGATGGTTTTGGAGTCAGGACAAAGTTTAGGGACAGGGATATGGGGGAATTAGAGAATAGGCCGGAGTCTAAGTCAGTGGCGAGGGTGTGAGTGAATGTCAGGCTGGTAGACCAGCAGGGTCGTTTGGCATCCCATCAGCCGAGAGAATCTCCCTTACTTTCCCTTTTCTATTTTCTATTTATGATTTATATTTAAATTTTTAATATTTACTATTGATTTGTACTCCAGGGAGCGCGAAGCGCAGAATCAAATATCGCTGTGATGATTGTACGCTCTAGTATCAATTGTTTGGCGACAATAAAGTATAAATTATTTGAGGCCTAGTTTTCAGGATCCTGTCATTGTTAAGTCCAATATTCAAGGCCTGAAGTTCAGGTCTTCAGCCGGGGTCCTCATTTGTCCCATCGCCTGCGGGTCCTGGGGTTGAGATCAAAAATCCGAGGTCGGATTGAGGACCAAAAGCCAACTGGCGGTCTGGATCGAGGCCCAAAGTATGATCTGAGATCTGGGTCGAGACCCAAGGGCCGATTGGCGGGCCAGATCAAGGCTCAAAGGCCAATTGGATCTCTAGATCGAAGCCTGAAGCCCAGAGCCCCAAATCTGTGAATCCATGAGTCTACTGGAGTCCTGGGGCTGGAGGACTGTGTAGGCGCGTGGGTGGGTGGGAGGGAGGGAGGAAACAAGGGTTTGTTTCCCTGTTGTTGCTTTGTCACTCAGCACGTTCCGTCTTGCTGTGTTCAGTATTGTCCTGCTGAGCACTGTGGGTATGCTATGTTTGCGCCAAATGCGTGGCAACACTTGCGGGCTGCCGCCAGCACATTCTTGGGTTGTGAATGCCAACGACGCATCTCACTGTATGTTTCAATGTACATGTGATAGATTAGTCAAAATCTGAATCTGATCAAGTCTATCGCCATCAACAACTTGAGGTGAGATCACTGTGACCAGCATAACTACCAAGGCTGCAGGAGTAGTTCTGAGGCTGGGTACCCTGGGGCGAGTGAATCCCTGTGTGCCAGCCCCCGCCACCATCCATGAGGCACAAGTCGGGATAGAGTTTCAACAGGCTGCACTTACCTGGGCGCCGTGAGTCGATGCACTCCACATCCACCGCGCAAATTCTTCCCATCGCTGGCAAGGCGCGGCTCGGGCGTGCGACACAACGTTCCCTGCTCCCCTCTGTGCGTGCGCCCCCTCCCGCCGCTCCCCCCAGTGACTCAAGAAGCGCGACGCCACCTGTAGCAAATTGGCCTGCAACCGTGCCCCCCGCCGCCCTAAGCATGTCCTCCCTCCCTCCCTCCACCGTGACTGCAACGTGCACTGACTACAAAATCGTACTGTAGTTACTCGCACTGGCCCAGGGGAGTGACAGAGTTGGGTGGGGGGGGGTGGGGAGATGATAGGCCCCCTCCAACAGCACCGAGAAAGCACTTTCCACAGAGGACACCAGACACCAAAACACAAAACTAAAGTATCAGTCTTCGGGACAAATGCTTGGAGTCTTGTGCTTCAGAGGATAAGGAGTGCGGGCAAATCCCTTTCCACAGTGGCTGCCTTTCCTTTGCAATTCGCAGATGAAGTTTCAATCCTCTGCAGAGTCCGTGTGAGGGTGGAAAGATGAACCTGCCATTTGCGGCTTCAGCAGCCCTTTCCCGGAGAAAGGTTAGCTCAGTGCTCGCATGGGAGCAGCTGACATGGCTAACCCCTCTCCAAACCACCCTGGTGACAGACGGTCAAGAGTGCATGGTCCCAAAAGTCGCATGGTGGATGAAGAGTTGGGGGCAAGAGAGTGGGGTGTGAGAGACAACGGTGGGGGGGTGCGAGGAGGGGTAGTGAGAGAGAGTGGTGAGGGAAGGGGACTAAAAAGAGGGGTTGAGAGAAAAGGGGTGATAAGAAGGAAGAGAAATGAGAGAAAGCAGTGGGAGGGAAAAGGAAGGTGGCAAGAGTGGGGGAGCTGAGAGTGGGGAGGGGACTATAGCAAGAGAGGGGTGAAAGAGGGGAACAAAAGAATGAAACGCAGAGGGGCAGGGAAGGCAGGGAGGGGGTAGAGGCTGGGGACAAGGGTGGGAAGCCAAGAGTAGGTGGGCGAGAAAGGGCAAACGAGAGTGGGTGGAGAGAGGGGGGAATGAGAATGAGTGGGTGAGAGAGGAGGAACAAGTGGGTGGGCGAGGGGGGAGCGAGAGTGGGTGGGCAAGAGATGGGAGCGAGAGTGGGTGGGCAAGAGGGGGGAGCGAGAGTGGGTGGGCAAGAGGGGGGAGCGAGAGTGGGAAGTGAATGTGGGTGGACGAGACAGGGGAACAAGAGTGGGTAGGCAAGAGGGGGAGGGGTAGCGCGAGTGGGTGGGCGAGTGGGGAAATGAAAGTGGGGGTGGGACAAGAGTGGGTAGTGGAGGAGGAATAGGGGTTAGTGCGAATGAGACAGAAATTTTACTCTGACAAGTTTGAGACGGATAGGTGAGGGACAGTGTCAGTGGGGCACTCAGTGGGTGTAACTGCCCTGAATGAAACTGGGGCATGTGGGGTGGGTGGGTTATGCATCAGGATGCGCTAAGGTATCATGTCACCCTCCTATTCAATGAAGCCCCCCTGCTCATCGCAATACAAGGGTAAAAATCTTAAAGAAGCTACCAACACCTTCAGAAAATGAGATCACAACATGCCAAAACACCAGCCATCGTTCACGAGCGACCCTCAGGACCCCAGGTCACCCACCCAGTCGCTCAAAGTTACAAACTCTCCCTTCCCCACCAGCAGCCCCCCCCCCGAACAAACTCCATGCCGTGGCAATCGGAGCGAAACCCACAAAATCTCAGAGAAACATCTGACTGACCTGATGGTTTTCGATGTTTCAACGTCGGCCCTGCGTAAAGATGGGGGGAAAAGAAAAATCGGCAATTAGTACCTCGGCAGATAATTGGTCGGATTGCTGCCCCAGTCCCTCGGGTCGGCAGAGCGAGGTGAGACTGGGGTCCTGGTACCTGGAAAGCAGAGGACTACAGAACACAGCACGAATAACACAAGCAACATCTTTCAGTTCTAGACCAGCCCTTTTAATCCATAGGACATAGGAGCAGAAATAGGCCATCCAACCCAGTGTGTTTGCTCTGCCATTCCATCATGGCTGATTTATTATCCCTCTCAAGCCCGTTCTCCTGCCTTCTCCCCATTACCTTTGATGCCCTGACTAATCATGAACCCATCAACCTCCGCTTTAAATTCACCCAATGACTTGGCCTCCACAGCCATCTATGGGAATGAATTCCTCAGTTTTACCACCCTCTGGCTAAAGAAATTCCTCCTCATCTCTGTTCTAAAAGGTGTCCTTGTATTCTGAGGCCGCGTCCTCTGGTCTTAGACTCCCCACTGAGAAAGGAAACATCTTCTTCACATCCACCCTATCCAGGCCTCCCAATATTTGATAGGTTTCAATGAGACCCCCCCCTCCCATTCTTCTAATAGTACTGATAGCGCTGGTGAACCACAGAGATGTTCTGTGGACTACATACAATTGTTGTTGATATTTATTGCTTATTGTTCTTGATATTTAAGGCTTATTTCTTTCTTTTTGTATTTTCATAGTTTATTGCCTTTTGTACTCTGGTTGAACGCCCAAGTTGAACGTCCACGGCCTCCTCTACTGTAAACATGAAGCCACACTCAGGTTGGAGGAACAACACCTTATATTCCGTCTGGGTAGCCTCCAACCTGATGGCATGAACATTGACTTCTCAAACTTCCGCTAACGCCCCACCTCCCCCTTGTACCCCATCTGTTATTTATTTACATACACACATTCTTTTTCTCTCTCTCCTTTTTCTCCCTCTGTCCCTCTCACTATACCCCTTGCCCATCCTCTGGGTTCCCCCCTCCCCCTTTTCTTTCTCCCTAGGCCTCCTGTCCCATGATCCTCTCATATCCCTTTTGCCAATCACCTGTCCAGCTCTTGGCTCCATCCCTCCCCCTCCTGTCTTCTCCTATCATTCCGGTTCTCCCCCTCCCTCTCCCACTTTCAAATCTCTTACTAGATCTTCCTTCAGTCAGTCCTGACGAAGGGTCTGGTCCCAAAACGTCCACTGTACCTCTTCCTAGAGATGCTGCCTGGCCTGCTGCGTTCACCAGCAACTTTTATGTGTGTTGCTTGAAATTCCAGCATCTGCAGATTTCCTCGTGGTGCAGTCTTTTGTTGATTCTATTATGGTTATTATATAATTGTGGATTTATTGAGTATGTCTGCTGGAAAATGAATCTCAGGGTTGTATATGGTGATATATATGTACTCTGATAAATTTACATTGAACTTTGAATTCCAACGAGTACAGGCCCAGAGCCATCAAATGCTCCTCATACATTAACCCTTTCATTCCCGAGATCATTCTTGTGAACCTCCTCTGCATGTCCAGTCAAATTTCTCGCGATATTGTAGAGCAATTGCAAATTGTGTAGGGGAGCGTTTGCTGCTGGGAAACATGTTCTTCAGCTCCGCTTGTTCATGGGTTTTGCTCGACGTCAGTAAGACCAAAGAATTGACTGTGGACTTCAGAAAGGGCAAGATGAGGGAGCACACACCAGTCCTCATCGAAGTGGAAAAGGTGAGCAGTTTCATGTTCCTGGCTGTCAATGTCCCTGAGGATCTATCCTAGACTCAAAATATCAATGAGGTTACAAAGAAGGTACAACAGTGGCTATATTTAAGATTAGGAGTTTGAGGAGATTTGGTATGTCACCAAAGACATTTGCAAATTTCTACAGCATTCAAACTGGCTGCATCACCACTTAGTCAGCTCCATTATGGGCACTAGCCCCCGTAGCATCCAGAACATCAGTGTCCTCAGTGCCTCAGAAAGGCAGTGTCCATCATTAACGACTCTTATCACCCAGGACCTGCCCTCTTCTCACTGCTACCATCAGGAAGGAGGTACAGAAGCCTGAAGGCACACCCTCAACCATTCAGGAACAGCTTCTTCACCTCTGCCATCAGATTTCTGAACAGACATTGAGCCCATGAACACTATCTCTCTACTTTTTTTGCACTATTTATTTAATGTAACTGTTTCATATATATATGTATACATACACACACACACATACATACACACATATATATAAAACATTAAATAAGTGGTGCAAAAAAGTAGTGAGACAGTGTTCACGGGTTCAATGTCTGTTCAGAAAAGAAATATATATACTTACTGTAATTCACAGATTTTTCTCTATTATTATGTATTGCATTGTACTGCTGCTGCAAAGACAAATCTCACGACATATGCTGGTGATATTAAACCTGATTCTGATTCTGAGAACCAAGGTGCCTAGCTAAGCCAGTCCCACTTCCCTGAGTTGGTCCATATCCCTCCGAACATAAAAGCAAGGACTTAATGCTGGGGTCTTATAAGACATGGTCAGACTGCACTTGGAGTATTGTGAGCAGTTTGAGCCTCTTATATAAGAATGGATGTGCTGGCACTGGAGGGAGTCCAAAGGAGGTTCACAAAAATGATTCTGGGATTGAAAGGGTTAATATATGAGGAGAGTTTTATGGCTCTGGGCCTGTACTTGGCAAAGTTTAGAAGAATGCAAGGGGATGTCAATGAAATCTATCAGATATTGAAAGGGTTAGACAGAGTGGGTGTGGAGAGGATGTTTCCTGTTGTGGGGGAGTCTAGGACCAGCGGGAACAGCCTCTGAGTAGAGGGATGTTCGTTTAGAACAGAGATGAGGAGGAATTTCCTTAGCCGGGGGTAAATTGGGTATATTTAAAGCAGAAATTGATAGGTTGTTGATTAGTCAGGGGGTCAATGGTTATGAGGAGAAGGCAGGAGAATGGAGTTGAGAAGGATAATATATCAGCCATGATGGAATGACAGTGCAAACTTGATGGGCTGAGTGGCCTAGTTTTGCACCTCTGTCTTATGTTCTAATAAAGTGGTACGTTCTCCCCAGTGACTGCTTGGGTTTTCTCTGGGTGCTCTGGTTTCCTTCCTCAGTTCAAAGACGTACCACTTGGTAGGCTAGGGTTAAATTGTGGGGTTGCTGGGTGACGTGGCTCAAAGGGCTGGAAGGGGCTGTTCCGTGTTGTTTCTCAATAAGTAAATAAATAAACATTGGTGCCAGAAGCATGCCGACACAATCCTCGCTGATTTTATTTGACACAAACGATGCATTTCACTGTATGTTGCGATGTACACCCGAGACATAAAGCTCATCTTTAGATCGGCCTCACCAACCTCTTGCCCAACTGTGAGGTAATTCCTGCACAGTGCAGGAAAGGAGTCAGTCCTACTATGAGTGCTGGAGGAACTCAGGTACAGCAGCATCTGTGGCAGGGAAGAAATTGCTGGCGTTTCAACGACCCAAGATGTTGACAATTCCTTCACCCACACCCACTCCCATCCCACAGAAGCTGCTCAGCCCTCTGCATTCCTCCAGCAGATCGTTTGTCCGCGGACTCCTGCGTCTCCAGTCCTCAGTGTCCCGACTGATCATGTCCAGTGTGCCAAATTGTCAAACACAAGACTATAAGATGCCAGTAAAATTCACTGACAAAATTCTGACATGTCGGTCTATGGCCTCCTCTACTGCCATGATGAGGCCACTCTCAGGTTGGAGGAGCAACACCTCATATTCTGTCTTAGTCACCACCAACCTGATGGCATGAACATCAATTTCTCTAACCTCCGGTACTTTCTCTTCCCTCCCTTCTTTCCTTTTCCATTCCCCATTCTGGTTCTGCTCTTACTCCTTCCCTTCTCCTCACCTGCCCATCGCCACTCTCTGGAGCCCCTCCTCCTTCCCTTCCTCCCAAGATCCACTCTCCTCTCCTTCTTCTTCAGGCCTTTACCTTCTCCACCTACTACTACCCAGCTTCTTACTTCACCCTCCCTTCCTGGTGGTGTAGTGGCATCAACACTGGACTGCAAGGCAGATGGTCCTGAGTTCAAACCCAGCCGGGTCCCAACCTGGGCATCAGCAGTATCTGTGCGGAAGAAAGGCCCGGCAATCTACTTCCGTATCTTGCCATGAAAACCCTGTGGACCCTATGGTCTATGAGGTCACAAAGAGTCAGACTCGACTTAATGACTGAACAACAACAACCCTCCCCCTACCCACCTACCTTTCCCCTCATCTAGCCTCACCTATCACACACCAGTTTGTACTCTTTCCCTTCCCTCCAACCTTCTTATTCTGGCTTCTTCCTCCTTTCTTTCCAGTCCCGATGAAGGGTCTCGGCCCTAAACATTGACCCTTTATTCCTGTTCATAGTTGCTGCCTGACCTGCTGAGTTCCTCTGGCATTTTGTGCATGTTACTCTGTTTAAAGTATAGATATGGAATTAAATATTCATAAATACGTAAGTTGGTTCTTTAAGGTTGTTATAGCCGGGGGAAGTAGTGGAGATAAGTTCCCACTACCTATTAAATGCTCCCAATGGCATGCGTCTCAAATAGCCTCTGACAACCAAGCCCAGCTACTGGCCTTCACGTGGCTCAGCTACTGACAGGAGAAGGGGCAAAACCAGGTTACTGGCATCTTAAACCCTGTCACTCCAGGCAGATGGGGCTCATCAGCCGTAGTTGGCAGCTTATCTGGAAGAAGGAAAACTGAACTCAAACCACAACTGCCTTGCGACTGTACGCACTCATGGGAAGGCTTTGGGAGTAAATCCCGAAGGATAAATCTGGAGCTGGAGTCCCAAAGGCAGTTCTACATCGAGTTCAATGCTGATTGGCAACTCCTGTGATGGACGCTGGTGCCAAATTGTATCAGTCTCTGTCGTCCTTTGAATTCATCAGCTGCGTGGAGAAGGTGAGTTTGCTACATGAGCAACAGCTTGCTCTCCATATTGTACTGCCCTGGCTTGTGTACCTAAACAGCTAGGACGCAACATGGGCAATCCCAACCAACAGAAGCCTTAGCTTAAATACACAAATACCAGCAAGCATTTACAAAGTAAATAGCATTATAAAAAGAAATTTAAAGTGTTTACAGTGCAGTGACTGAGGCTATAGATAGAGGGGAGTGGGGCTGGGCTAACTAGTGGTTGATTGGATTAACTGCCTGGGGGAAGAAACTTTTAAGATGGCGTTAAATTTTTGTTTTAATACCCTACAACGCTTTCCCAAAGGGAGCTTTTGGAAAAGGCAGTTTGCAGGGTGGGTAGTGTCTGCCACTGTTCCCTCTAAGTTCTGTGGATGCACGGCCGCGCAGTGACTGAAATGCTCCCATGCACATAGCCTTTGTTGCCACGCAGCTGGACTTGGACACATCTCGAAGAAGTTTATGAAATGTGGGAGATTTTCCTCTGTTGTGCTGTATTTCAATATACTCCTCAATTAATAAATAAAATCAAAAGTATGTGATTTTTCAACTTCCATTCTAAATATTTATGTATGCATATTACAAAGAAAAATATTTAAAGTGCCACACAGTTTTCAGGTCATGTAAAATTTTCCTGCTCAGAGCAATGTGCAGCTGTAAAAAAAATTGGAGAGAGTATTGAGTCCACAATATTTTTTCCTGCCCTCTTCTTTTTCCTGGACATATACAAGTCCTGCAGTGACGGTAAACTGCGGCCAGTGACCTTTTCGTGTGAGCTAACAGTTCACTGTAATTTTTAAATGAGGCATTGTAGGGTGGGCTTAAAACCAACACCAGAAGACCACAGTCTGTGTGGATTGGAAATAACGTCTCCACCTCACTGACAATCAACACTGGCGCATCTCAAGGATGTGTGCTTAGCCCACTGCTTTACTCTCTCTATACCCATGGCTGTATGGCTAGGTATAGCTAAAATGCCATCTATAAATTTGCTGATGATACAACTATTGTTGGCAGAATTTCAGTTGGTGATGAGCAGGTGTACAGGAGTGAGATATATCAGCTGGTTGAGTGGTGTTGGAGCAACAGCCTTGCACTCAACGTCAGTAAGACCAAAGAACTGATTGCGGACTTCAGAAAGGGTAGAATGAGGGAACACATAGCAGTCCTCATCAAGGGATCAGAAGTAGAAAGGGTGAGTAATTACAAGTTCCTGGGCATTAGCATCTCTGAAGATCTATCCTGGGCCCAGCATATCGACGCAGTTACAAAGAAGGCACAACAGCGGCAATATTTCATTGGGAGCTTGAGGACATTTGGTATGTAACCAAAGGCACTCACAAATTTCTGCAGATGTACTGTGCAGAGCATCCTAACAAGCTGCATCACCAGCTGGTATGGGAGTTAGGGGGCTACCACATAGGATCAAAAGAAGTTGCAGAAAGTTGTGAACTCAGTCAGCTCTATCATGGGTACCAGCCTCCCCAGCCTCCAGACATTGTCAGGGAGCGAAGCCTCAAAAAATTGGCATTATTCATTTAGGACCCCCAAAACCCAGGACATACCCTCTTCTCATTGCTACCCTCAGGAAGGAGGTACAGAAGCCTGAAGGCACACAGTCAACTATTCAGGAATAGCTTCTTTCCCTTTGCCATCAGATTTCTGAATAGACATTGAACCCATGAACACTACCTCACTACTTTTTTATTTCTATTATTGCACTACTTATTTAATTTAAATATATATTTAGTGTTATTCACAGTTTTTATTACCATGTATTGCAATGTACTGCTGCCAAAAAAAACTAATTTCACGACGTGCCAGTGATATTCAACCTGATTCTGATTCTGAGAGGGGGAGAGATCATCAGGTGGTCAGGATAAGGGGGTAAAGATGGGGTATGTGGGTCCATGTCTCAAACTCCCTGACACTTCCCTGCAAGTTCCTGGACCCTCTGGGGCAACTGAACCCGAAGTCCTGTGTTCCCTCAACTGGCAGGACAAGGACTAGGCACATTAAGCACACAAAATTACTCCCTGGGGAATTAAAATGCATC
Organism: Mobula hypostoma; assembly: GCF_963921235.1. Classification (NCBI taxonomy): domain Eukaryota; kingdom Metazoa; phylum Chordata; class Chondrichthyes; order Myliobatiformes; family Myliobatidae; genus Mobula; species Mobula hypostoma. Next base: position 25,452,863 of record NC_086124.1, on the reverse strand, counting down.
CTTTAGTTCCTCCATCTCTCTCCCACTCACTTCTTCCTGTACTCTCTCCCATTGCATCCAGACCTTCTCTCCCCTCCAGAGTAACACACACAAAAAGCTGCAGGAACTCAGCAGGCCAGGCAACGTCTGCGGATGGGAATAAACAGTCAACATTTTGGGTTGAGACCTTTCATCAGGACTGGAAAGGAAGGGTGACGAAGCAAGAATAAGATCTTTTTCTTTGCTCCTCCCTCTTGTTCCTTTTGTATTTACCCCCCCTTCTTTTCTCTCTTCCTATCATCCCTGCCACCCCCTCTCTTCCTCTTACCCCTCACATGACCTGCATCTGATTCACCTCCTCCCCCACCCGTCCCTTCTTCACATCTATCACTTCATTTACCACCTCCTCGCTATCTCCCTCATTTCTCCATATCTGTCTTTGGTTTGTTTCCATGGTTCTCTCTGTTGCCATGGGTATCTCTCTCTCTCTCTCTCTCTCTTTCCACCTGCATCATTTTCTTTCTCTTTCTCTCTAACCTCTGTCTGATCTCCCTCTGTCTCTCTTTCCCTCCCCCTCTCTCTGTCTCTCTTTTTTCCACCTGCATCCTTTTCTCTCTCCTGCCAATCTCTCTGTCTCTCTCCCCCTCTCTATCTGTCTCCAATCTCTCTCTTTCCACATGCATCCTGCTCTCTCTCCCACTCTGTCTGTCTCTCTCCAATCTCTATCACCTCTTTCCACCTGCTCTCTTTCCACCAGGATCCTTTTCTCTGTCTGTCTGTCTCTCCCTTTTTCTATCTCTCCCCCTCTCTATTTCTTTCCACCTGCATCCTTCTCTCTCTCTCTCTCTCTCTCTCTATTTGTCTGTCTCTCTCCAATCTCTCGCTCTTGTTCCCTCTCTCTCTTTCCTTCTTCATCCTTCTCTCTCTCCCTCTATCTCTCCTTACACTCCCTCTATCATCACCTCTCCTCACACTCCCTCTCCATTTAACTGTTTCTCTCCTACCTCTCTCTCTCTCTCTCTCTATTTCTCTCCCTTTCCCTCCCTGCAGTTTCTCCCTCCACCTTCCACGGTTTCACACCCCTTTCTTTCCTTCTCCTCCTTCCCCTCTTCTCCCCAGAGATTCCTGTCCTCTCTCTCTCTCTCTCTCTGTGTTCTATTTCTGTCCCTCCCTCTCTTTCCCACTGATGTCTGTCCTCTCTCTCTTTCACTATTTCACCCACTCTCTCTCTCTCTTTCTCTCCCGGCTTGCCTGCCATCCATTTTCCTTTTTCTCTCCCTTCCGCCCACCTCCCCCCCCTTTGCCACCCCTCTCCCCAGGCAGGAGTAGTGAAGCCACCCCCTGGCATGATGCCCGGGATACAACCTCACTGGAATCTGCAGAAGGTGACCCTGTGTGAGCGCAGAATGTGGAGGCAGAGAGAAAATACATTGACTAGTAAACCCTAATTATCGCGTCAGCTCTCACTCCGAAGGCTCTGCAGCACTTCCCGCTGTACATTCTACTAGAGAAAGCCTCCACCCCATCACCACAGGCTAACACGGATTCCTAACACAAAGAGATTCTGCAGATGCTGGAAATCCAGAGCAACATGCACACAATGCTGGAGGAACTCAGCAGGTCAGGCAGTGTCAGTGGAGGATTGCAGACCCAGCCAGCTCCATCAAACCTCCCCACCATTGAGGACATCATCAAAAGGCGATGCCTCAAAAAGGCAGCTTCCATCATGAAGGACCCCATCACCCTCTTCCCATTCCTGTCATCAGCGAGGGGTACAGGAGCCTGAAGACACACACTTGATGCTTGAGGAACAGCTTCTTCCCCTCTGCTGTCAGATTCCTGTACGGACCAAAGTTCAAACTAAGTTTATTCTCAAAGTGGAGTCATAGAATCACAGAAAGCTACAGCTCAGAAACAGGCCCTTTGGCCCATCTAGTCTGTGCTGAATCATTTAAACTGCCTCGTCCCATCGACTGGCACCCGGACCATAGCCATGCATACCCCTCCCATCTATACATGTCGCCGTACACAACTCTGAGATGCATTTTCTTGCAAGCATACTCTGTTAATCCAAGAGACCATAAGAGCATCGATGAAAAGCTGCAACAGGATGTGTGAATGACAACAAAGCGTTCAAATACAAATGAAAAAAAAGCAATAAATATTGAGAACATGAGATGAAGAGTCCTTGAAATTGAGTTAACAGGTTGTGGGAAATTTCAGTGATGGGTGGGTGAAGTTATCCCTACTGGTTCAAGAGCCTGATGGTTGAGAGGTAGTAATAGTTCCTGAACCTAGTGGTGCCTCCTTCCTGATGGCAGCAGTGAGGAGACAGCATAACATAGGTGGTGGGGGTCCTTCATGATGGATGCTACTTTCATGCGACAACACTCCGTGTAGATGTGCTCAAATGTGGGGAGGGCTTTACGTGATGGACTGGGCTGTATCCACTACTTGTCTGTATGATTTTCCACTTGGCAGTCAATATACACATCTACAGAAGTTTGTCAAAGCTTTAGATGTCATGCCAACTCTTCACAAACTTCTAAGGAAGTAGAGCTGCTGCTGTGTTTTCTTTGTAATTGCACTCAAAGTTGCTAACCCTCTCCATGTATCATCCTCCAATGAGGACTGGCTTATGGACTTCTGGTTTCCTCCTCCTGAAGTCAATAATCATCTCCTTGGCCTTGCTGATAAGAGGTCGTTGTTATGACACCACTCAGGCTGATTTTCAATCTCCCTCTCCTATATGCTGATTCATATCTACCTTTGCTTTGGCCAACGACAGTGGTGTCATCTGTAAACTTAAATATGGCACTGGAGCTGTGCTCAGCCTCACAGTCATAAGTACAAAACGAGCAGAGCAAGGTGTTATACGCACAGCCTTATGGTGCACCTGTGCTGACAGAGATTGTGGAAGAGATGTTGTTGCTGAACTGAACTGAGGACTTGCAGCTTATTGACTGGATTTGAGGGGATGATAGTATTAGATATTGAGCTGTAGTCAATAAAGAGCAGCCTGATGTCTGCATCCTTGCTGTCCAGATGTTCCAGGGTTGAGTGATGACCATTTGCTGTGGTAGGCAGATTGGAGCAGATTTAAGTTGCTTTTCAAGCAGGAGTTGATTTGGTTCATCACCAGCCTCTCAAAGCACTCATCCCCAGAGGATGTAAGTGTTACTGGATGACCGTCACTGAGGCAGGTTACCATATTCTTCCCAGGCTCTAGTATAATCGAAGCCTGCTTGAAGTAGGTGGGTACCTCGGTCTACTGAGGAGAGAGGTTAAAGATACCAGTGAACACTCCAGCCATTTGTTTAACACATATTTTTAGCAATCAGCCAAGCACCCCATCAGGGCCAGATGCTTTCCATGCATTCACCCTCCTGAAGGAATCTCTCCGAGACTGAAATCACAGAATCATCGGGGGGCTGTGGGAGTTCGGGAAGGTTCCTCCATGTCTTGATGGTCAAAGAGAGCATGGGAGGCACCGAGCTCATCTGAAAGCCAATTCCTGTTGTCACCTTGGTTTCACTTTGTAAGAGGTAACAGCATTCAAGCCCTGTCACAGCTGTCGCAAATCTTTCAGTGATTCGTTTAGTCCAGAATTGCCACCCTATGAGATAGCTTTCTGGAGATCATACCTGAACCTTTTGTATCTTACTTAGTCACCAGACCTGAACACCACTGGTCTGGCTGTCAGCAGTTTGCAGATCTCATGGCTTATCCAGGGCTTTTGGCTGAGGAAGACTCTGAACGGTTTTGTAAAGTCTGTTTTTATAAAGTCTGGTGCTCTGTACACTGACCATGAACACCAACTCACCAGTTTTGCCCTCTTTTGCAATAGTTATTTATCTTTATTTTTAATATATGCTTCTTATTACAATTTGTAGTATATTTATTTATTTAGATACAGTGTGGAATAGGTCCTTCTGATCCTTTGAGCCCCACCACCGAACAACCACAGATTAACCACAGCCTAATCATGGGACAATTTACGGTGACTGAGTAACCTACTAACCGGTACGCCTTTGGACAGTGGGAGGAGACCGGAGCACCCGGGGAAAACCCACACATTCCACAGGGAGGACGTACAGAGACTCCTTACAGAATGGTGCCAGGATAAACTCCAAACTCCGAATGCCCTGAGTCAGAACAGCACATGCTAACCACTACACCACTGCGGCCCACGTATGCGCTTCACTATACCGCTGTCACAAAACAAAAAAGAATCAGCACATTCGTCAGTGAGAGTAAACCTGACTCTGATTCTCAGGAATGAACAGTTGACGTGTCTGGCCAAGACCTGAATTCTTAATGGCTGGCAGTGTTTTACAGAACGGTGCAAAAGTCTTAGATATATATAGGATGGATGATAACAGTCTTTTCCTCAAGACTGGGGAGTCCAAAATGAAGGGGCATAGATAGAGGAAAGGTTTAAAAGGGGCAAACCTGAGGGGGCAACTATTTCCCATAGAGGGTTCAAAGTTCAAGGTAAATGTTATCAAAAGACAAATACGTCACCATATACAACCCTGAGATTCATTTTCTTGTGGGCATACTCAATAAATCTGTAGAATTAATGAACAACCGCCAAACCAGGGTGTTCAAGCAGAGTGCAACCAGACAACAAACTGTGCAAATGCATAAAGAGGAAACAATAATAATAAATAAATAAGCAATAAATTACGAGAACATGAGATGAAGAGTCCTTGAAAGTGAGTGCATTGGTTATGCGAACAGTTTAATGATGGGGCAAGTGAAATTGAGTGAAGTTGATTCAAGAGCCTGATGGTTGAGGGGTAATAACTGTTCCTGAACCTGGCGGTGCGAGTCCCAAAGCTCTTGGACCTTCTTCCCGATTGCAGCAGCGAGAAGAGAGCATGGCCTGGATGGTGGGGGTCCCTGATGATGATAGACCTTTTGCTGCAACAGTATTTCAAGTAGATGTGCTCAGTGGTTGGGAGGGCTTTACTCAAGATGGACTGGACGTACCCGCTGCTTTCTGTTGAATTTTCTGTTCAAGGGCATTGGTGTTTCCACAGCAGTCAGTCAAAATACTCTCCACTACACGTCTCTAGAAGTTTGGGATGTCATGCAGAATCTCCGCAAAATCCTAAGGAAATAGAGGAGCTGCTGTGCCTTCTTCATAAGGTATAGAACGAGATGCCAGAGGAAGTGGGTGAGGCAGGTACAATGGTATCGTTTCAGCAACACTTGGATAGGTACATGGAAGGGTGGGCATTCAAGGAATAGGGACCAAACGCAGTAAGTTGGGTGGACACCACAGCTGGCATCGATTGTTGGGCCAAATGGCCTGTATCCCTGAAGTGTGGCTCTATGAGAGGGGGCAATGTGAAGATGATGGCTGAATAATCAAATAATCAGTCTTGGCAGAGGGGTAAATGTTGGCCTCAGGGCATTAAGAACTACCCTTGTTCTTCTGGATTCGGCAGCCACCTGAAACAGGGATCACATCCCGAAACTCCCTTCCCAATTGCATCGTCACACAACCCTACAGCTCCCAAACCGGTGTGGACAACCTCATTAAATTTCAAAAATTCAAGCTCACGGTTAATTATAATTCAACCATACAGGAATACAATCAAAGGAAACAGCGTCACTCCGGGCCAAAGTGCAAAACACAGTACCGACGCAGTCACACGCACAGCACAGGCTGAGGGCTTTACCATTAACAGCTTACTGTTCTTTTGCATTTGATTTGTCCGTGAGGTAATGCTGCTGGTTCAAAGCAAATTTATTATTAAAATGCACATATGCCACCATGAGATTCAATTTCTGTAGAACAAAGAAATACAAAAAAAATCAATGAAAAATTGCCAACAAAGACTGACAAGCAACCAATTTGCAAAAGAAGAAAAACTGTGCAAACACAAAAAAACCCACAAATAATAATAGACATGCTGATAAATAATAGATAAATAATCCTGAAAATGTAGAGTCCTTGAAGGTGGGTCCATAGGTTGTGGAATCAGTTCAGTGTTGGGGTGAGTGAAGTTATCCATACTGGTTCAGGAGCCTGATGGTTGAGGGGTAATAACTGTTCCTGAACCTGGTGGTGTGGGACCTGAGGCTCCTGTACCTCCTTCCCGATGGCAGCAGTGAGAAGACAGCATGGCCTGGGTGGTGGGGTCCTTGACGATGGGTGTTGCTTTCTTGTGACAGGTTTCCTTATAGCAATAGTGGGGTAGGCTTTTGCCTGAGATGGACTGGGCTGTGTTCACCACTCTCTGTAGACTTTTCCATTCCTGGGCATTGGTGTTCCCATACCAGGCTGTGATGCAGCCAGTTAGGATACTCTCCACTGTGCATCTGTAGAAGTTTGTACTTTGCTTAACAAAACTGTCTCAGACAAAGAATCACTCTCAGGGTGACTAGCTACAACTCATGTTCTCAGTATTATTTATCCATACATCAAACAAGCTGCCAGGGGTGATGGTAGAGACAGAAATGTTCAGGGCATTTTGAAAAACAATTAGATAGGCACAACAATGATAGGAAAATGGAGGCTATGTGGAAACGAATGGTTCAATTGATCTTTGAGTAGGTTAAAAGGTTGGCAGAACATCCTAGGCCAAAGAGCCAGTAATGTACCGTACTGCTTGATGTTCGATTTATCAATTTTTCATAGTCATAGTCATACTTTATTGATCCCGGGGGAAATTGATTTTCATTACAGTTGCACCATAAATAATAAATAGTAATAGAACTATAAATAGTTAAATAGTGATATGTAAATTATGCCAGTAAATTATGAAATAAGTCCATGACCAGCCTATCGGCTCAGGGTGTCTGACCCTCCAAGGGAGGAGTTGCAAAGTTTGATGGCCACAGGCAGGAATGACTTCCTATGACGCTCTGTGTTGCATCTCGGTGGAATGAGTCTCTGGCTGAATGTACTCCTGTGCCCACCCAGTACATTATGTAGTGGATGGGAGACATTGACCAAGATGGCCTGCAACTTAGACAGCATCCTCTTTTCAGACACCACCGTGAGAGAGTCCAGTTCCATCCCCACAACATCACTAGCCTTACGAATGAGTTTGTTGATTCTGTTGGTGTCTGCTACCTTCAGCCTGCTGCCCCAGCACACAACAGCAAACGTGATCGCACTGGCCACCGTAGAACAGATTTGTAGAACATCCTCAGCATCGTCTGGCAGATGTTGAAGGACCTCAGTCTCCTCAGGAAATAGAGACGGCTCTGACCCTTCTTGTAGACAGCCTCAGTGTTCTTTGACCAGTCCAGTTTATTGTCAATTCATATCCCCAGGTATTTGTAATCCTCCACCATGTTTAACAATGACAAATTTATTTGTTTATTTATTTATTTTATATGATTTCGCTACTTTTGCACTTGGCCATTTGTCAATCTTTGTTTATATAGGACTGTAAGACATTGGTGATATTAGGCCTTTTGGCCCATTGAGTCTGCTCCGCCATTCCATCGTGGCTGATTCATTCTCCTGATTTCTCCCAGTAACCTTTGACACCCTTGCTAATCAACCTCCACTTTAAATCTACCCACTGACTTGCCTTCACAGCCGTCTGTGGCAATGAATCCCACAGATTCACCACCCTCTTCTCGTCTCTGTTCTAAAGGGATGTCCTTCTACTGAGGCTGTGCCGTCTGGTCTGAGACTCCCCCACTACAGGAAATATCCACTCCACATCCACTCTGTGTAGCCTTTTTAATATTCAATAGGTTTCATTCTCCTAAACACTAGCAAGCCCAGAGACATCAAATGCTCTTCATACATTAAACCCTTCATGCCCAGGATAATTCTCGCTAACTTCCTCTGGGCTCTCTTCAAAGCCAGCACATCCTTTATTAGATAAGGGGCCCAAAACTGCTCTCAGTACTATCATCCAGTAGCACTGTGGTGAAAGGTCTTTGCGAGGTTGGTGATGATACATATCATCTCCTGCCTCTCCTGCCTGTGAAGAAACTCACACCCACTCCAATTTGCCTACCGTCACAAAAGGTCATCAGCAGATGCCATTACATTGGCTCTTCGCTCAATCTTGGAACATCTGAACATCAAAGATGCATCAGGATGCTCGGCATTCAATGCTATCATCCCCTCAAAACTAATCAATAAGCTTCAAGTCCTTGGCCTCAATCTCTCCTTGTGCAATTTGATCCTCAATTTCCTCAGTTAGATAGATAGATAGATAGATGGATATACTTTATTGATACCGAGGGAAATTGGGTTTTGTTACAGCCGCACCAACCAAGAATAAAGCATAAATATAGCAATACAAAAACCACAAACAATCAAACAAAATGCAAACTATGCCAGATGGAAAAAAGTCCAGGACCAGTCTATTGGCTCAGGGTGTCTGACCCTCCACGGGAGGAGCTGTAAGTTCGATGGCCACAGGCAGGAACGACCTCCCGTGCCGCCCAGTGTTGTATCTCGGTGGAATGTGGCCAGAGTCCAACAGCAAAAAGTTCAATATCCGGTCTACAAACACGTTCCTTGATCGTAATATGACCTGGATTGCACCATCTGTTGTTCACCAGAACAGTAAGCACCCAACTCCTTTACGCTTACCGCTCTCAGTGCACTTCCGGTCAGCCAGAATGGTCTGGAAGCCGTCCATGGAGAAGTTTTGATCGGGTATGTCCTCTTGCAGCCCCATTCCAGTGAAACATATAACACTGCACTCCCGAAATGTTCTCTGACGCCTGACTAGCGTGAACTCGTCCATTTTATTACCCACCGAACTCCTTTTCTCCATAAGTCTCTGTTGTCTCGACCCGTCGACCAGGTCCTCTTTCCTCAACTTTGTGATCCCCCTCTGCATCCTCTGTGTGTTTTCCTCCAGATTTCAGCAGGGGTGTCCGCCGCTCTGCTTGCTAAACCGGCCGGCATTAGCGCAAGCAGCTGGTCCCTGGAATGAACAATGCTTCTGTCCCGCGCGTCGGGATGTAACTATTGAGAACCCCAGTCAGGTTGGATTGGAAACAACATCTGCACAATCTCCATCGGCATAGGTGAACCACAAGTTTGAGTGCTCTACACGCTTTAAGCTTATGACTGTGAGACTAAGCACAGCTCCTACGCCATATTTAAGTTTGCTGATAAAACCACATTGGCCGAATCAAAGGTGGTGACGAATCAGCATGTAGAAGGGAGATTGAAAATCTGGCTGAGCGACGCCATAACAACAACTCTTACTCAACGGCAGCAAAATCAAAGAGGTGACTATTGACTTCAGGAGGAGGAACCGGAGGTCCATGAGCCAGTCTTCATCAGAGGAACGGAGGTGGAGAGGGTCAGCAACTTTAAATGCGTCGGTGTTATCATTTCAAAGGATCTGTCCTGGGCCCAGCACCTAAGTACATTTATGAAGAAGGCACGGCAGCGCCTCTACTCTCTTAGAAGATTGCACAGATTCAGCATGACATCTAAAACTTTGACAAACTTCCATAGATATGTGGTGGAGAGTACATTGACTGGTTGTATCACAGCCTGGTATGGGAGCAGCAATGCCCTTGAATGGAAAATCCTACAAAAAGTAGTGGATATGGCCCAGTCCATCATGGGTTAAGCCCTCCCCACGATGGAGCACATGTACACCAGCTGCTGTTGCAGGAAAGCAGCATCCATCATCAGGGACCCCACAATCCAGGCCATGATCTCTTCTCACTTCTGGTACAGGAGCCTCAGAGCTCACCCCACCAGGTTCAGGGACAGTTACCACTCCTCAGCTACCAGGCTCTTGAACCAAAGGGGATAACTTCATCCGTCCCATCTCTGAATTGTTCCCATTGAAGCGGACTCACTTTCAAAGATTCTTCATGTTATGTTCTCGATATTTATTGCTTTTTTTTACTCTCTTTCTTTTTGTAATTGCAATTTGTTGGTTGGTTGTCTGCCCTGTTGGGTATGCTCTTTAATTGGTTCTATTGTACTTCTTGTATATTATACTTCTTGTATTTACCGTGATTGTCTGCAAGAAAATGGATCTCAGGCTTGTAGATGGTGACATATAAGTACTTTGACAATAAATTCACTTTGAACTTTGAAGTGCAGTCTGACCAAAGCCTCGGTACAGTTTTAACATCAAATCAGCCTGAAGAAATCCAACATGACATCTAAAAATGGGGAAGACATTGCCCTCAATAGATGCACCTGGAGGAAATCTGTTCAAGAGGGAGCTGCACTACATGAGAACGACCTCCACTGTGCTGCAGAAAACAAACAGGAGACCCAGCCACGAACCACAGCCGCCTCTTACTCTCTTACTATCGGATCAGCCTCTATAGCCACCTGAGGACCCATCAATAGACAATCCCTTACAACAACACCTTACTTAAATGATCATATTACTACTACAGGTTTTATAGTTTAAGTATAGCTGTTCATAAGTTCAATTGCATTTATTTTCCTGTGAATGTCTGCAATGCATTGAATCTCAAGGTAGCACAATCTATTGCGACATCAATATGTATTTTGATATTATTGTCTTTATCAGCAGTGCCGGATGGTGGCTCCACCCCCACCCAGATTCCAGAGAGTTCAAAGTAAATTTATTATCAAAGTCACCATGTACAACCATGGGTATTCAATAAATCCAATAATCATAATAGAATCAATGGAGGACCCCGCCAACTGGGCATACAACTAGTGTGCAAAAGACAATAAACTCCGCAAATACATGAAGAAAGAAATGATAATAAATAAATAAGTAATAAATATTGAGACAATGAGATGAAGAGTCCTTGAAAGTGAGTCTATAGATTGTGGGAACATTTTAACGATGGGGCAAGTGAAGTTGAGTGAAGTTATCCCCCTTGGTTCAAGAGCCTGATGGTTGAGGGGTAATAATTGTTCCTGAACCTGGTGGTGTGAGTCCTGAGGCTCCTGTGCCTTTTTCCTGATGGCAGCGCTAAAAAGAGAGAATGTCCTGGCCTGGGTGTTGGGGTTCCCCGATGTTGGATGCTGCTTTCCCGCGACAACGCTTTGTGTAGATGTGCTCAACGGTGGGGAGGGCTTTACCCGTGTAGGACTGGGTGAACCACAACAGCTTGGGCTCCAGATGAAGGACACCTCCTTCTGTTGTAGGACAGTACGGCACAGGAATGGGCCCTTTGGCCAACCATGCTCTGTCGCATAATTAAACGGTGAACTAAACAAATCCCTTGTGTCACAAAGGTAGCAAGAAGGAAGTGGAGACTGTGGAGATAATGCAGAAAACGCTTGCCAGGATATTGGATTGGAGGGTATAAGCTAGTTGGACAAACTTGGGTCACTCTCCTTGGAGCATTGGAGGCTGAGAGGAGACTTGATGGAGGTTCTTAAAATTAAGATAGGGTCCCCCAATTTTAACCAATTTTCAGAGGAGCACAATTGAGAGTGCCCTGACTGTCTGGTAAGGAAATTGGTAAGGCATCTGACTGCAAGACTCTGCAAAGGGTTACTAGGGCTCCTGAGTGTGTGTTGCTCTGGATTTTCAGCATCTGCAGAATCTATTGTGTTTATGGCAAGCAAGCCAAATGCTTCCTTTAGCATGCCTTCGACCTGCATGAACCCTCTTGTGATCTCTCAGGCAGACAATCGATAAGCAAAGGCCACCAGGGGGCATCTAGGCCTCAAGGGCAGGAGAGAACCCCCCACTCTCCCCGCCCCAGACACAGCCTCGGCCCCTGAATGAGCACAGAAACAGAGCTGTCTGGACCCACTCTTGGCCATGAATCGCAGGATGCAGCAGTGATCAGCGTCAGCTTTCAAGGGTTCAATTCTTGGGTGAGTGGTGGATGAGTAGGTTGTCCGAGTGGCAAGAGGGTCGGTGTTCAGTGGAATCTGGGGGTAGATCCAATCTGAATTAAGATGTGGGTAGGGATGGATTAGAATGCTGGGAGTCCATTGCCCCACATTGGAAAGTCCAGAACGAAGGGCAACACCGCTCGATAAGGGGGTCAGCTAATTCAGAGAGAGAAGTGAGAAGGAATTTCTGGAGAATTTTCAGAATTTCCTTTGCTTGGGTCCTGTGGTACTCAAACACCAGGAATATTGAAGGCTCAGTAAAAACTGGACACTGAGGAGAACTGTGAGTGGGGCTCATTGTGGATAAGAACGGAGGGAAGCGCACGAAGCCAATCAGCCCCTTATGACTGTTCCAACACTCGACAGATCATCTCTGAGTTTTTCCTCTGTAACCCCCATCTGCCCCCACAAAGCTCCCCATCTCTGTAAACCCCTCTGCCCCTACATTCACCCTGTCACTGTGACCATCTTCAGCCCCTGCACCCCTCCCTGTTTCTGCAACCCTCTTGAGCCCATACACCCCTCCCTGTCTCTATACCCAATTCTAGCCACTACACTCCTTCCTTTCTCTAAAACCCACTCCCTCCCTTACAGACCTCCTTATTTCTGTGAAAACCTGCACCCTTCCCCATCTCCATTACCCACCTCTGGCCCCTTACACACTTCGCTCACCCTATGACACCCTCAGGCTTTTACACTCCTCCTTCTCTCTGCGACCTTCCCCAACCCCCGTCTCTGTAGCCCGCTCTGCCCCTACACTCCTCCCTGCCTCTGTAACCCTTTCTAGCTCCTATATCCACAAGACCATAAGACATAGGAGCTGAATCGAGTCTGCTCCACAATTACATCATGGCTGATCCCGGATCCCATTTGATCCCATACACCTACCCTCTCACCATATGCCTTGATGTCCTGGCCAATGTGCCTGTCTTTCAAACCCTACACCCCTGCCCATCTCTGTAGCTCCCTGCAGCAGCCCCACAGATAGTCAGTGATGGACCCTGCTCAGTACATGATCGGTAGTTAGCAAGTGTAATTGGTGAACACACTCAGTGTTCAGCTTAGGACTCTGGTTACCATTGGAGACCAAGTAGGATTTTGCCCCCATGGCCTGTGGTTGATCACTGGAGGGGGGGGGGGATCAGTGGTGGGGGGGAGCTCCATGGCTTTAATTCAAGTCTGCACTCTGTCTGTTTCACTCATCCCACCTCTCCCTTACCATCCTCCCGCCAGTCTCACCCACACACACATCCCTCTTCCCCCTCTTCCCCTCTTTCATTTTTGTCATCCTCTATCCTTCTCTTGCCCTCTTTTCCACCTCTCTGACTAACTCTCTCCTCATCCTGTCCCCCCTCTCCTTTTGCTCTTTGCACCCCCCATTTTCCGTCTCTCCAATCCCACTCTCACTCACCCCTTTCTGCTTCCCTTACCACCCTACATCCCTTCCATAAGACATAGGAGCAGAATTAGGCCATTCAGCCCATCAATTCTACTCTGTTATTCTATCATGGCTGATTTATTTTCCCTCTCACCCCCACTCTCCTGCCTTCTTCTTGTAACTTCTTACTAATCAGGGGTGTTAACCTCTGCTTTAAATACACCCAGTGACTTGGCCTCTACAGCTGTCTGTAGCAATGAATTCCACAAATTCACTGCCCTCTGGCTAAAGAAATTCATCCTCATCCTTGTATTGTGAGGCATTGCCCTCTGGTCCTAGACTCTCCCACTAATAGAAACATCGTTTCCCAATCTGCTCTATCTAGGCCTTTCAATATTCGTTATATTTCAGTGAAACCCACCCGCAGCGAGTACAGGCCCAGAGCCATCAAACACTCCTCATACATTAACCCCTTCATTCCCAGGATAATTCTCATGAACCTCCTCTGAACCCTCTCCAATGCAAGCACATCTTATCCTACATAAAGGGCCCAAAACTGCTCACAATACTCTGTGCAGTCTGATCAATGCCTTATAAAACCTCAGCATTACATCCCTGCTTTTATATTCTGGTCCTCTTGAAATGAACGCAAAAATTGCATTTGCCTCCCTTACTACCGACTCAACCTGCAAGTTAACCATTAGGAAAATCCAGCACGAGGACTCCCAGCTCTCTTGGCATCTCTGATTTCCGATTCCCCCCCCCCATTTAGAAAATATTCTGCTCCTTTATTCTATTCTCCGAAGTACACTTCCCGGCGCTGTATTCCATCTGCCACTTGTTTGTCCAAGTCCTTCTGCAGACTCCCTGCTTCCTCAGCACTACCTGACCCGCCATCTACATTCGTATCGTCCACAGACTTGGCCACAAAGCCGTCAATTCAGTCGAACCTCCACCTACCCTCCTAACTCCCACTCCCTCTTTTTTCTTTCCATCTCTCTCTGTCCTTCTCACCCTCTCGGCTCTTTCCTCTGCTCCCTCATCCCTTCCTCTCTCGCCCTCTCACTGCTTGCGCCTGTCCCTCTTAGTGCCCCTCTGCTCCTCCCTCTCTCTCTGCCTCTAGCATCCCTGACAGCTGGTAGTGCTCTTGACTGCTGGGCACCGGCCTGGCACAGGCAGATAGGCTGGATTGCATTGTGTCCACTTCTCTGCCAGGGAGGGCAGCCCACAGCCTGAGCACAGCAACCCTCATGAATACTCCTCATTTTTAAAAATTAAATTTGATTTTTATTTATTGAGATACAGCACGGAACAAGCCCTCCAGCCCACCGAGCCGTGTTGCCCTGCAGCCCACCGATTTAACCCTAGCCTAGTCACAGGAGGCAAGTCACAAAGACCAATTAGCCTACTGGACTGTGGGAGGAAACCAGAGCACTTGGAGGAAACCCACGGGAAAAATGTACAACTTTCTTACAAAGGACACCGGAATTGAACTCCAAACTATAATTCTGCTGATTGCTATGCTACAGTGTCGCCTGAGGGTTAACGAGGGCTGAGACCGTGCCTCTGTCAGGAGAGAAAGAGGGAGGTCAGGGAAAGGCAGGTCCTGTTCTCCCCTCTCGCCCTGCCCCACCCCACTGCAAGATGTCCAGGACTCCAGCGGCAGACATTTGCTAGCGAACTCGCTGCGTCAGTGCAGAAAAGTACCAGCCTGCACACAGCAGGATCCCACACATAAACCCGAGAAAGGCTGCAGATGCTGGAAATCCAAAGCAGCACACACAAGGTGTTGCAGGAACTCAGCAGGTCAGGCAGCATCTATGGAAATGAATACATGTTCGACGTCATGGGCAGAAAGGGCTGGAAAGGAAGAGGGAGGATATCAGAATAAAAGTGGAGGGAGGGGAAGGAGGATAGCTGGAGGCCAGGTGGGTGGGAAAGGTAAAGGACAGGAGAGGAAGGAACCTGATCAGAGAGGAGAGTGAACCATAGGAGAAAGGAAGGAGGAGGACACCCGGGGGGGGTCATAGGTAGGTGAGAAGAGGTAAAAGGTCAGAGTGGGAAATAGAAGCAGAGGGAAGGAGGGGGAGGTTTAGTTTACTGGAAGGAGAAATCGATATTCGTGTCATCAGGTTGGAGGCTATCCAGACAGAATATAAGGTGTTGCTCCTCCACCTTGAGACCGGCCTCATCTTGGCACAACAGGAGGCCATGGACTGACATGCCAGATGGGAATTAAAATGTTTGGCCACTGGGAAGTTCTGCTTTTGGCGGATGGAGTGGAAGTGCTTGAGGATCCCACACATAGTGGGTCTCTGTGAATCAGACCATTGTGGGGAATGTCACCGAGGGCTGCACTGACACTGTGCAAGGTCCCATATACTGTATGTGTGCAGGATGCCAGATTAAAATCAGGTGTATGAGTGGTCCCTGCTGTAACGTCGTGATCCCTCCTTAATGCCCCTCCCTCAGTGCGGCGCTCCCTCCTTATTGCCCCTCCCACAGAACAGTGCTCTTTCCTTAGCGCTCCCTCCTTGTTGCCCCTCCTACAGTGTGCATCTCCCTCCTTATTGCCCCCCTCCCGCAGTGTTCTCTCCTTACTACCCCTCCTGCAGTGCAGAGCTCCCTCCTTATTGCCCCTCCCACAGAACAGTGCTCTTTCCTTAGCGCTCCCTCCTTATTGCCCCTCCCACAGTGTGCATCTCTCTCCTTATTGCCCCTCCAGCAGCGCGGAGCTCCCTCCTCACTGCCCCCCGCCCCGCAGTGTGATACCCCCTCATGCTACCTCCAACACAGAGAGCCATTTTCTCAGCGCTCTGGAGTGTTAGTGTAGGTTTTCAGCCTGACTCCCTGGAGCGGGTCTCAGAGCCACAAACCTCTGACTCAGTGCTAACAAGCAAGCCACAACACCAGAGAGCGAGAGAGAGAAAAACAGAGAGAACAGGGGAGAGAGAGAGAGAGAGCAAGGGGGAGCAAAGGAGTGAATGAGGGAGCGGGGAAGCAAGGGAACAAGGCCAAGGGGGGTTGGGGAGTGGGGACAGTGGGGAGAGGGAGGAGACAGGGAACAAGGGGAGACAGAGGTTGGAGGGGGGAGAGGGATAAGGGAGAAATAGAATGATCCATACAATTTCCCCACTATTATAGACTTCAGGAATGGAAAACCAGAGAACCATGAACCAGTACTCATCAGAAGATCAGAGGTGGAGAGGGTTTAAATTCTCGAGTGGTCTTTAAGTTCAGAGGGCCTGTCCGGGCCCCAGAACATAAATATAATTATGAAAAAAGGTCAGCAGTGTCTCTACTTCCTTAGGAGCCTGCAGATATTTGGCGTGACATCTGAAACTTTGACAAACTTCTATAGATGTGTGGTGGACTGACTGCATCACAGCCTAGTATAGAAACACTAATGCCTTTGAGCAGAAAATTCTACAAAAGGTAGTGGATTCGGCCCAGTACATCATAGGTAAAGCCCTCCCAACCATTGAGCACGTCTACATGAAACGTTGCCGTAGGAAAGCAGCATCCATCATCAAAGATCCTCACCACCCAGACCACGCTCTTTTCATGCTGCTGCCATCAGGTAGAAGGTACAAGAACCTCAGGACTCACACCACCAGATTCAAGAACAGTTACTACCTCTCAACCATCAGACTCTTGAACAAAATGGGATAACTACACTCATTTGCCTATCCATTGAAATGTTCCCGTAATCAACAATCTCACTTTAAGGACTCTTTTATCTCTTGTTCTTGTTATTTATTTACATTTGAGCTTGCACAGTTTGTTGTCTTCTGCACTCTGGTTGATCTTTCATGGATCCTGTTATAGTTATTATTCTATAGATTTCCTGAGTTTTCCACAAGGAATTGAATCTCAGGGTTGTATATGTACTTTGACAATAAATTTACTTTGAACTTTGAAATTTGCTGTCTCTGTGGCATTCCCACAACCTCCAAATAAGTGAGTCTCGACACAGATTAGAGGCACACAGTTCAGCCAGAGAGGTTTGCAATATCCCTGGAAAATAATGGCGCAGGTAGACAGGGTAGTGAGAAAGGCATTTGGCATGCAGGCCGTTAATAGATTACTGAGTATGGGATTTGGAACGTTATGTTGCAGTTGTATGAGTTATTGACGAGGCCAGACTTGGAGTACCATG
Source organism: Mobula hypostoma (assembly GCF_963921235.1). Lineage (NCBI taxonomy): Eukaryota > Metazoa > Chordata > Chondrichthyes > Myliobatiformes > Myliobatidae > Mobula > Mobula hypostoma. The sequence goes on along the minus strand of NC_086124.1, from coordinate 25,435,550 downwards.
TACAGTGTTGGCCACCCTGTTTTAGGAAAGACAGCGTTAAACTGGAAAGTGTGTAGAGAGATTTACGAGGTTGCCAGGACTCGGGTTACAGGGAGAGATTGACCAGACTAGGTCCTTATTCCTCGGACCGTAGGAGAATGAGGGGTGACCTTAAAGACATGTTTAAAATGAAGGGATTACCTTTATTTGACACATGGGAACATACAGAGAAATGCGATGTTGGTGTCAACGGACCAACGCATTCTGAGGTTATGCTGGGGTAAGGCTACAAGTGTCCAGTGCCCACAACTGACTAATCTTAACCCGTACGTCTTTGGAATGTGCGGGGATGGTGTAGATCTTTTCCCCAGGGTAGAGGAGACCAAAACTAGGTGGCAAAGGTGTAGGGTGAGAGGGGAAAGATTTTGGTCTGATCTATGGGGAATCTTTTTCACACAAAGGGTGGTGACTATATGGAATGAGCTGCCAGAGGAGATGGTTGAGGTGGTATCATTTTGTATACAGTACTGTGCAAAAGTCTTAGGCAAATATGGTGCCTGTGATCTGTACACAGTACTGTATTTGTCCACATGGAGCAGAGAGCGAATTTGTTAATCTGGTGGGAGCAAAGGACACTGGGAATGGTGAAGGTGAAGCACTGCAGGAGGGGTACGGGACAGGTGGCAGAGAAGGAATGCCAGGGGTGGGGGGGGGCGGTTGTGAGTGCAGACACACCCAGCCCTGAGACAACAGGTAAGATCATTCAATTCCAAACAACTCTTCTAAGCTCACATCAATCCTGAATGGATTCCACAACCTATGGACTCACTTTCAAGGACTCTACAACTCATGTTCTCAGTATTATTTATTTATTTGTTATTTAAAGCCTGTATCACCAGCCTCAAGGACAGTTTCTACTCCACTGTTATAAGATATGGGAGCAGAATTAGGCCATTTGGCCCATCGAGTCTGCTCTGCTATTTCATCATGGCTGATCCATTTTTTCTCTCAGCACAAATCTCCTGCCTTCCCCCGAACCCTTCATGTTCTAACCAATCAAGAATCTATCAACCTCTGCCTTAAATATACATAAAGACTTGGCCTCCACAGCCGCCTATGGCAACGAATTCCACAGATCCACCACTCTCTGGTTAAAGAAATTCCTCCTCATCTCCGTTCTGAAGAGATGTCTCTCTATTTTGAGGCTGGGTCCTCTGGTCTTAGACACTCCCATCCCAGGAAACACCCTCTCCACATCCACTCTATCAAGCGCTTTCACCATTCAATAGGTTTCAAGAAGGTCACCCCTCATTCTGCTGAATTTCAGCGAATACAGGCCCAGAGCAATCAATCGGTCTTCATATGACAAACCTGTTAATCCTGGAATCATTTTTGTGAATCTTCTTTGAACCCTCTCCAGTTTCTAAGATAAGGAGCCCAAACCTGCTCACAATACTCTAAGTGAGGCCTCACCAGTGCTTTATTAATCTCAACACTACATCCTTGCTTTTATATTCTAGTCCTCTTGAAATGAAAGTTAACATCATATTTGCCTTCCTCACCACAGACACAACCTGCAAATTAACCTTTAGGGAATCCTGCACAAGGACTCCCAAATCTCTTGGCACGTCAGATTTTTTAAAATTTTCTCTCCATTTAGAAAATAGTCAACCCTTCCAACTCTTCTACCAAAGACTATTGAATGGTCCCCTAGCGTACAAAATGGACTCTTGACCTCACATAGAACATAGAACATAGAATCTCACGTTTGCACTTTCTCTGTAACTGTGACATTTTATTCTGTATTCTGTTAATGATAAGAGGAATTGATCAAGTGGACAGCCAGTGCCCATTCTCCATGTTTCTATCATCCATGTGCCTACATAGGAGTTTTGTAAATGTCCCTAATGTCCAGTATCTACCTCCACCTCTCACCACTCTCTGCATTAAAAAAAACTTACCTCTGACACTGCCCCTATACTTTCCACCAGTCTCCTTAGATTATGCTCCCCTCATATTAGCCATTTCCACTCTGGGTAAAAGTCTCTGGCTGTCCACTCGATCTATGCCTCTTATCAGATTGTACACCTCTATCTCTCACCCTCCTTCTCTGCTAGCTCACTCAGCCACTTCTTATGACATGCTCTCTAATCCAGGCAGCATCCTGGTAAATCTCCTCTGCACCCTCTCTGGAGCTTCCACATCCTCCCTATAATGAGGCAATCAGAACCGGACACAATATTCCAAGTGTGGTCTGACCAGGGTTTTATAGAACTGCAATATTGCTTCACAGCTCTTGAACTCAGTCCCTGACTAACAAAGGCCAGCACATCATATTCTACCTTCACCACCCGGTCAATTTGTGTGGTAGCCTTGAGGGATCTGTGGACGTGGATCCCCAGGGTCCCTCAGTTCCTCCACATTGCTAAGAATCCTGCCGTTAACCCTGTACTCTGCCTTCAGGTTCGACCTTCCAAAGTGAATACAGGACGCAGGGACAGATGGGCCGGTCTGCTGGTTCAGGCAGGCAGCTCCCTGCTCAGATGCTGAACTTGCCAAAGCCAGTGGGTGCTGGCACATGGAACAGAGGAACATCTCCTTCCTGTACCCCCTGCAGGGCTGGGGGCTGTGCCAGAGCTGGGTGACCTGTACCAGAAGGAGAAGGAGAGTCTCACAGGAGAGACAGGAAACACAGAGAAATTAACTATCTCAGGGTGGTGGCAGGTCTAGTGGAAAGGATCATCTGTGTTTGGCACAACATCTGGGACCCACCCTCTAACTCTCTCACCCCATCATCCCTGTCTCTGTAACTTCCTCCAGCCACTTCACCCCTCCCTATCCCTGTAAACTCCACCCTTCTAATTCAACCCCCATCTCTGTAAACCTCTCCTCCCATACACTCCTGTAACCCCCTCCAACCCATACCTCCCTCCACATATCTGTGACCCCTTCCCTTCTGATACCCCTCCCCATCTCCATGACCACCCACAAACTCTCTGGGTCATATGCCCCTTCCTGTCTCTAGAAACCCTCCCTCGTCTATACCCCTCCCCATCTTCTGAGAACCCCTCTGGTCCTTGCACCCCTCCCTATCTCTATAACCCCCTCTGGCCCCTACATCACTCACCATCTTTGTGAACCTCTCTAGTCCCTATATCCTTCCCCATCTCTGTAACCCCCTTTGGCGCCTACACTGCTCCCAGTCTCCATAACCCCCTCTGGCCCCTACACCCTTCCCCATCTCTGTGAAGCCCTCGGATCCCTAAACTTCTCCCCGTTTCTGTAACCTCCTCCAGCCCCCACACATCTGACCATCTCTGCAACCTCCTTCAGCCCCTACACCTTTCCCTATCCCTACAACCCTCTCTGGCCTCTACACTGTTCCCTGTCTCTATAACTCCCTTGCTCTATAAAACCTTGGCCAGACCACACTTGGAGTATGGTGTTCAGTTCTGGTCGCCTCATTATAGGAAGGATATGGAGGCTTTAGAGAGTGCACAGAGGAGATTAGCTGAAACTGCCTGGATTAGAGAGCATGTTCTATGAGGAAGGATTAAGTGAACTAGGGCTTTTCTCTTTGGAGTGAAGGAACAGAGGTGACTTGATAGAGATGTACAAGATAATAAGAGGCATAGATAGGGTGGACAGCCAGAGACTTTCCTCAGGGTGGAAATGGTGAATACGTGGGGGAAGGGCATAATTTTAAGAATCAGAATCAGGTTTAAAATCACTGACATATTTCACAAAATTCGTTATTTTGTGGCAGGAATACAGTGCAATACATTAAAAGTACTATAAGTTTCAATAAGAAATTAAAAAAAAATAAATAGTGTAAAAAGAGAGCAAAAATGCAAAAATAGTGAGCAGCGCACACAGAATGCTGGAGAAACTCAGCAGGCCAGGCAGCATCTATGGAAAAGGGTAGAGCTGACGTTTCGGGCCGAGACCCTTCAGCAGGACTAAAGTAGTGTTCATGGGTTCATTGTCTGTTCAGAAATCTGATGGTAGAGGGGAAGAAATTGTTCCAAAAACACTGAGTGCGTGTCTTGAGGCTCCTGTATCTCCTCTCTGATTGTATTTTGAAGGTGATTGGAGGAAAGTATGGGGGGGGGGATGTCAGAGGTGTTTTTTTTTACACAGAGTAGTGGGTGTGTGGAATGCACTGCCAGGGGTGGTGGTAGAGGCAGATAGAATCATAGAGTCATAGAAAAGTATCCAGTCCATGCCAATCCATTTAAACTGCCTAGTCCAACTGACCTGCTCTCGGACCACAGCCCTCTTTCCCCTTCCCATCCATGTACCTATCCAAACTTCTCTTAAACATTGAAATCAAAATCGCATCTATCATTGTGCTGTCAGCTTGTTCCACACTCTCATGACCGTCTGAGTGAAGAAGTTTCCCTTTGTGTTTCTCTTAAACATTTCACCTTTCACCCTTAACCCATGAGTCCTAGATCTCATCTCACCCAACGTCAGTCAAAAGAAGTCTGCTTGCATTTACCTTATCTGTACCCCTCATAATTATGTATCAAAATCATTATGAGCCCTGTTTGTATGACATGGGCGATGATGGTCTTATGGCCATGATTGTTCATGGCAAATTTTTCTACAGAAGTGGTTTGCCATTGCCTTCTTCTTGGGCAGCATCTTTACAAGACGGGTGACCCCAGCCATTATCAATACTCTTCAGAGATTGTCTGCCTGGCA